>NC_082341.1:99999088-100219088 GCF_027477595.1 Haemorhous mexicanus | reverse complement strand
CAATAATATTATTGACAAACATTTTGCAGTAAAATTCAAACTTCGTTACATCATTTAGCACAACTGCATTCTTTATGTGATAGTGAGAATGGGTTTTTGTTCTGCTTTTTCTGATTTTTTTTTAGATTCAATTATAATAACAGATTGCTGGAATTGACTCCCAAAAGTTGTACTGAAATTATTTCACACCTTAGCTACTCTTCTAGGATACCCTCACCAACAGACCAAAATTTCAAAAAAGCCCTAAGTCCTGTATAATTTCAGTCTGCTTTACATGACCAGATTTGGGTGCAGAAAGTAACAATGCACCATTTTCTTTTTTCTGAAAGGGTGAAATTTTGAATTATGTGCCCATTGCGTTTCATGGCCTCGCTACGTGGCAGAGGTTTATCAGCTTTTTTGTCATCCCATTTTGGTGATAGGATTCAAGCTGTCTTGGAAACTTTGGAATTGCTTTCCTCCTGGTATCACAGGGCCCAGGGACTCCCTCACTTGGGACATCTGGGGTGAGGAGGTGGGGTTCCTCAGAGACCTCATTGAGGAGGTGGTGGGAAAGGGCAGCTGGTCCCTGCAGGGCTCTCCAGGGAGCTCCCACTCACGAGGTGCTCTCTTGCTTGTGTGAGCACTGTCCAAAATGAACTGAGGCACTGTGCCTTTCCACAAAGCCTATGTATTCCTGTGCCTGGTTATGTGGGAATGAACAGCATGGAGGTTTCATCCTTCTGTCTCCACAGGAGGACTTGATAATTTGACACTGGACCTCTTAACCCAGCTGTCTTTTGTAGGAACTAAATTTCCTTCCCTACGTGGAAGAGTTGGAAGGAGACTGTTAGTGTCAATGAATTCAGAATCATTGCCCCACCAGCCCCCTTGCTGCTGTCTTACATGGAAGGAGACAATTTGGCTCCAAATGACTAACGGGATTCTTTAAAAAAAAAAAAAAAAAAGAATTAAAACTTTCAGTCTGATCTCAAGTTATTGAGACTATACCTGAGGTTAGTGTTACTACTTCTTAATGACCTTCCATGTGGCCTTTATGGACTGAGATTTCTGTGCATGTTAGTACATGCTGAGTAAAAATATTGCTGTGAAATGATAAACCATATTTATAGGCAATAGGGCAAAATCCTAGCTTCTGTTAAAAAAAAAAGGCTAAAAAGAGGGCATTTATACACTTTTAATGAGTACTGAGCTTGCCAAAATCTCTCAAATTGGTCCAGAGGTTTGGAATGAAGAATTATCATTTAAAGACGAACAATGCGAGTTCTGCTGCAATTTCAGCAGCAATCCCCAGACCTGTTTTCTTTATGCCATGAAAACTTTAGAAACATAAACAGTGCTGAATTGCCACTGGTACTGAATAATTTGGCTTTTATTGTTGCCTGCACTCTTCTTGTGTTCAAGAAAATAATTTATTACTTATTAGTAAATAGAAGGTAACTAAAGATGACTGTGACCTAGTCTGTTGAAAATTTCTCAGTACCTTTAATTTGTTAGTAAATTAAATGTATTTTATTTGAGCAGAATCATATATACAGTATATTAACTTTTTTTTTCCAGGCAATCTTTACTCAGCACAGAAAGGCCAGATGTATGGGAATTGTAAAAAATCAGGATATGCATAAAAACTGTTCAAGTGCATAAAGCAGCCCCATCTGGAAGACATCTAACAGAAATGAAGTTGTACAAAACCATTCCATTGATAATAAAGCTAATTTTTATGGGTCTGACAAGTATGTAATTATGTTCAGTGGTGCTTTTCAGATTTTATCACAGTCAATAAACCGCAGTGGTAATTTCATTCCCATTTGACATATTTACATGGAAACATTTGATTGGAGGAATTAGTAACCCTGAAAGCCTTGATAGATATGTTTTAATGATCTGTGACCTCCGCAGTCCCTCATCTGTTTATTGTTGCAACAGGCGAGAAGTCGTTCCTCTGTGACCTTTGTGGCTTTGCCGGCGGGACGCGTCATGCCCTCACCAAGCATCGGCGGCAGCACACAGGTCAGTAAAGCTGTCTTTACTCTTCTGTGTTTTCCCCAGCAAGGCAGTCCCTCTGCACTGGGCAGTAACACAAGTCATATAGCATGTTACAGCACAAATAAGACATAGGCTCATTGTTTGATTTGCTATTTCTCGTTTTTGTGAAATCGCCGTGCCCAGGCTCTGCAGCGAGTCTGTTAGCTCAGAGTTTGAATAATGGCTTGGGGGTGAGTGCTGGGTATTTTTGGTGGGTTTGGGTTTTTTTGGTTTTTTTTTTTTTTCTGAAGGAAGTAGAATTGTGAAGACTGGCTTTCTTCTTTCGATGAATGCTAAGTCTATGATTTTTTTTTTCCAAGGCCCAAATAGATTACCTACTGTGAAGATTTTGCAAGAGACTGCTAGAATGTCCCTGGGTGAAAATTAGAGACTACATATAAATTAATCCATTTTTTTGGACTGAAGCATAGTTGAAAGCTAGTGTTGTTTCAGTTGCCCTTTTGTAATTTGAAGATAGTTTGTAATTAATAGGTGCAACTTTAAGAGTTACCACATGGCTGGCATGTAAAGCAAGATTTCTCTCCCAGAATTAGTAAAGCTTTCCTACCACATGGTTATAAAATTTTAATATCAGACAAAATTAAATTGGTTCTTAGTTTCAGAAGACCAGAAAAAGTGTAAGTATTAAACATTTATTAATACATTCTACCTTAATTGTGCTTTTTAGTAGTTCCTTGTAAGTGTTTGATTATTTGAATAGATTTTGTTCAAATAGACGTACAAGGGTTGCTGTTTAAGCCACTGTAGTTTTTTTGTTTTACTATCATGAGGATAATGTAATATCATCAGGAATTACAGTGTGAGTTAAGTGACCATTGTCTAATGTACAGTGGAAAGAAATAGCTAACAAATGAGAAGCTGTAGTTGTTACATCATGAATTTTCCATGGATTTTGTAAAGGAATCACAGTGGGAGATTTTATTATGTCCCTGTATAAACTAATCTTCATTCAGGACATACACCATCTCAATGTGTAATTTCCTGGAGAGCAGCTACTCTCTTTCTTGAGAGCCTGAAGCCATTCTTCCCACCCTGTTTTTAGTTTATTTAAAGCAACCATATTTGGAGGAGATTCTGATGCTTTCAGAAAGGTAGGATTTTCAGTGCTAGTCAATATCTTGAAATAAATAAGTTCTAAAAAAATGTATGTGTGTTCAAGGCCAAAATTTGCTTGCAAGTCTTGTTAGTAATCCTACTTTTATAATTTTTTTTTTCTAATAACAAGAAACATAAATTTGTGGAAGAATATTGCCACAGTCAGTTCCCATTCGCTGCTGGAAGTTTGTATTTTTCAAATGACCAATAAAAGTAATTTAGTAAATATAATAAATTATCTTATTATTACACTCTGAATGATAACGTGAGCAGTTATAACTACTGGAATAGAAGCTGTATGCTTCAGTTATAATTAAAGTTTCAATTTTTCTGGAGCTTTGAAGAATTTTCACATGTTGGCACAAGTTTAACAAATGTGGGCTAAGAAATTGATTAATTAATTAATTAATTCTTTAGGAAAAATAAATCATTGTTATCAAGAGGATAGGAAATACCTTTTGCTTTTCATTGCCCTGCCATGTGATACATTGGGATCTTGCATATATCTAGGACTCATAGTCAATGCAGACACACAAATGGTAAACAGTTCTTTCAGGATGGGAATATAGAAGAAATGCAAATTCTTGTATTTACCCATCTTGTCTGTATCTATGATGTGAGTGCAGATCTAGTTTCTCAGAAATGTAAGCCTTTATCATCAAATATATATATATATGTGTGTGTGTGTGTGTGTGTGTGTGTATATATATATATATATATATATATATATATATATATATATATATATATATAGTATCATTAGGCCACCAGTCAAATGGAAATCTGTTTTATTTCCTGATTTATGTGCAAAATTAGGCTGAAAATATGGTGTACTCCTGGTGAAAAGCCATCCAGGTTTTTGAAGGCGTTTTTGCCCTTCTTTTGCCAGTGTGGTAGAGGTTTCTTGTGCTATGATCACAGGGATTTACAGGTTATAGATCATGAAGCTTGCATCTAGCAAGCATAACTTTATATTTTATGTCAGGACTGGAGGCTCGTTATTACTTTGCTATTAACTTTATACTATATAGGACAGTATCTCAGAGGCAGAGGGATCTATCTTTTTGGCATTTATCTGCCTCCGTGGCACAAACAATCAGAGATGATTCTTTAGCAGAAAAATTATCTGTACCTTCTATTTGTTTCAAGGAGAATGACACAATCCACCTTTGCTAGCATTGTTGCACTTACATGAGTTCCACTGTGTTTTCATCCAGTGCTCAACTTTATCTCAGTCATTAGCTGCATGCACTCTTCCTTGTACTCTTCTTTTTACTTTTTTTTTCCTCTGTCTCCAGTTGGCACAATTTTCCCAAAGCAGAATGCCAAAGCCAATTACAATCAGGTTGGAAAGGGATCGGTATCAAAAATACTCTAAATGGCTTTAATAATTCCCTACTGTAATACAAGCTGTCAAGGGGGCTGACACAGAACATCTTCCAATCCAAAATTTACTTCTATCACCTGTCAGAGGCCCACAATTCAAGGGCAAATGAACAAATCCTCACATGTAGTTAAGGAGCCTTAACCAACTTAACAAGTCTCCTCTCATCCCATCCTCAAGGCCTGAGATGTCCCAAGACCTCAGAGAAATGTTCAGCTGCTGGTAGTTATTTGACACAAGGGAAGCCTGGCTGTAGGATCAGCCACTTAGACTTTTGATACTCTTTATTCTGGTATTTCTTACTCTGTTCTTCTCTTTTTAGATGAGATTCTTTCTTTGTACCTGGAGAAATGCCTTTATCTTGTAAAAGGTGCATTTTCTTTGGAAATATTACAGGCAACATGAAGTATAACTTGGTGTGTAAAAAGCTGACCCCTGGTCACTCTTGCAGCAAACTATGCAGACCAGTTTGGTAAATAGGATGTTATCCCCTGAAGAGATGTTTTTGGTTTTAAATGACAAGAAGTACAGGAACATTAAATTGAAAGAAAAAGCCATTAGTTTTAAGACTTGATAAACTTTAGTACTTAATATATTTGTAAACATGATGCATCTGAATAAAGATTTCCTTGATATAGGCCATCTCAACTGTAAAGTAGGAACAAATAATGTGACCTATCAAGAGATTCCTGGTGTTTTACCAGTTGATGTTTTTCTTCTGTTTTAAGTACATTGTGTCTGTAATGATGACCTGGTCCTGCGAGAAACATACACTTTGGACAGAGAATAAGTGAAGTTGTTGGATGATTTTGTCCAGGGAAGATGTTCCAACATTATTTTATGACCTGAGTGCACCTTCTTCCAATTGTATTCTACAAGAATCTGTCTCTGGTATTCTGAAAGTCTTTCACTGACGATGTAAATATCCATGAAGCTTCTGTTTTGTGAATTGAAGCAATGGCTTAAGGAGTGGTCCAGAGTTTGACCAGAATTTTATCACACTGAAAGGAATACTTACATCTCTGTCTGCCAAATGCTTTACAATAGGCACTTGAGGCTGCCTAGGCTGTGATAAACTGTCTTAAGAAACTTGGAGCACAGTATCAGCAGGTGCTGTGTGGTAAATAAGGGGTAGTTTGTGGTGCTGCAGGAACATAGATGCCATAGTTCTGGCGTCTCAACAAGGCTGTGAGAAAAAGATTTTGTCTTTTGAGTCATCCTGAAGCAAGTGTTTTTGATTCTTATTTTGTTCCAGTAAGAACGCCTTCCTGAAGATAGTTTTTGCTGGGTTTAGAGTAAGTTGAATTACAGAAGGAATTAAACAATTACCTGAATTTTGTAACAAAAAAGGGTAAATAACCTCTAAATCAGCCATGAAAAATAAACACGCACACACATACAGGAAGCATATAATATCTGATAATTTAAATATTTTGCCTTAATCATGATCAACTAGGAAGAAAAAACAAGCAAGGGTAATTATTTCTGGCTTGAAATGAAAACATGGAAACAATTCATTATTTTAAAATGTCTTTTCTTTATGTTCTTGCTCTTTCTGTTCTGCTCACCTCCTTGTTTGCCCGTTCTTCTTCATGTTTCCCAGTAAACTTCCATGTTCTGTAGTAGCTGGCTCAGTCCCACAGTGCTGATCAGTCACAGCCTGTGTTCTCGTGCATGAAATCTCTTTTTAAATGTTGGTTAGTACTGCTGCAAATTGCAAAAACCTTATCCTCATCTTCTACACATCAACAGTCGGCATTTGCTTTCCATGTGTTGGTTGTGGTGGGATCTTCCCAGGCTTGATAGAAGTACATCACAGTAGTAAAGTGTTAGTGGGTAAGTACACTTACTGTGCACTGCTCTGGCAGTCACTGTGAACCTATGGAACTGCTTAAGGAGATGGTGTCTTTCTTCAAGTATTTTCATGCATTTTTGAAGATGGTAGCTTATATTGTACAGAGCACTGTTTGTATGATTGCCTCTGCTCACTCATCTCAAGACATTTATAGGTCAATGTAATAAAGAAAGAAGATTTAATAATATATGTGTTTTTATCCAGATGAGTGACTCACTTTGTGTTTCTATTTCTCATGTGAACTGCTCTTTGACTTTAATGTGTGGTTACATTACTCAGCATTGAATTTATATGTATAATGTAGCTTCTTCCCTTCAACTTCCCCACCACAGCTTAAAAAAATTTTCATGTTGAATACCACAGGAAATGCAGCACAGTAAGAAGACTTCTTGCTCTTTTCAGCAAGTGATGAAATTTGAAGAGCATCTTTGTTGTTTTTCCCTTTTCTATTTACACCAACATTTACAGCAGATTGGCAAATTGATTCTAGCAAAACTTTGACCAGCAAAGACACCAAAAACCTGGACTTTTAAAACTTTCTCCCTACCTAAGAGAAATTGTCCAGTAGCAAGAGAAAAAGAGAAAACTGAAGTTACTGGTTAGCAGCAGCTTTTATATACTAGTGCTTCCTATGAAGTGGCCCTTTTGTCATTTTCTTCCCCAGTTTTCGATTGTTGAAGCTCAAATTTTCCATGTCAGGTGACTTAACCGGCAGATGCACTTCAGAAGTTGGTCAAAGCGTTGTCAAAAATGCAAAGCCATTTATTTTGTAATCCCGTGGTCAGGAAATGTAGCTTTTTGAAAGTGCTTGTGTTAAAAATAAAGTAAACCCCCAGAGTGTGGGTCCTTGATCTTGGAATGTGTGTCCTTCGTTTTTGTTCCTACACGGACCTTGTTGACCACTGAATATTTTGGGCACTTATGTTTTTTTTCATTAGGCTTGTAACTGACAAAAGTAGAGATGATGAGAGACAGATAAGTCTTCTGTAGTGATAATAGGTGGGGGGATGGTTTAATTTATTTATGTTTATTGGTCTTTAAATATAATAGACTTTGTCCTTATGGTTATGGATACACTATTTTAAAGTTACTGTTGTTTTAAAAAATACCGTCAATACTGATATTTTTATTTGTGTAATTTTAATTTTGTATGAATTAGAACCTTGACAGGGAGTGAACAAGAGTCCTCTTGGAATTTTTAATGGCAGCCTATATTAAAAGAATTATGTTTATTGCCTGAAATGTCTTGGGGCAAGAAGGGTAGAGGGAAAACTGGGACACAAAGACCGATGAGAAGCATCCTGGCCCATAGATAGGGAAGACAAAAAATTCTTAAATCAGTGGGTCTGTGGAAAGCTTTAATAAATAAACAAATAAATAGAAGTACTCCTGCTGCTAATATGCTCTTCAATATCACCCAACCCAGAGAAATACCTGGTTGTCTTTTAGGTTTTTTTCAACTGTACTAATTAACCTGTTTTTTTTTCTATGAAAATACTGTTTCTTATGTACAGCTGCTAAGAATTACAGGCTGTGCTAGGCTGTCTTTTTTCCTCCCCATTTAGTTGGTTTTTGTTGTGTGATACTGCTGTGATGTATTTTCTGTCAGGTGAGATTTACACATAGTCTACTTGACAGGAGCAGTTAGCCACAAGGATTTCCTAAGGAGAAACTTCCTGGAGCAGTGGGCAAGGATTACCATTTTTCTTACAGTCATGACAGAATTTGCAAGCCCTCCTGGCTTCAATGGGCCCTCACTCAGCTGTCAGCCTCACTGGCCCTGCCCTGACACAGCAGCAGACCTTTATTTGATCTGTTCTCCCCTGAATGGCAATCTAAAAATCTCCTTTCAGTTCAGATCTGCCTTTTTCTTTTTTTTTCAAGGGGGCAAGTTGGCAAGGTTCTAGTGCATTTTAAATGAAAGCAGTTAAAATAAGTATGTATGTTATCTAAAATACCTGTGGCTTAACTACTTAGGCTTGAAAATGTTGCTATCTTCTTTAATGCTAGGTGATAAAATAAATCAGAAGGGGAAATCTTCAGTTCAAGAACAGGTTACGTTGCTAGGGAGTCTATGGCCTCCCAGAGAGTTTAATTGAAGCAGCAGCCACTACCATGCAAGCTGCTGGGAGAATCAGCTTCTCCAGAGCAGAGTGTCAGGGTCTGACAAGAAAACCCCATTTGGGGCATGAAAGACATACTTTCCAGCAGTCTCAATTTGTCCAGCATGGAGGCTTTGGCTTTGTGTCCTGCCCCTTCACCTTTCCTTGTCCCATGAAACAATAAATGAAAAACATTGGCTGGTATTCTCTGCCACAGCTGCTAAAAGCAATTATTCCAACTCTTTATGGAGCTTTCAGAAGCTGCTCTGTTCTCTTTCCATCCAGCATTAGGGGTTTTTCAGGCCTTGAGGGCCTTGCACATCTTTTTCCCTTAGGAAGCAAAACCCCAACAATCTCCAAGAATGAAAAATGTGTATTTCTCTCTGTTCTCAGAATTCTGGCAATGTCTATTTCAAAATCTTCAGAGTCTCCTGCTATAAACAGCTTCACAAATTTGTCTTGGAGGCATGGCTGTTTGGGAGTGGCCATTTGTTGCTGATTGCAGAAGGCCACTTGTACTGATAGGCTTGTGCTGGTGGTGTGTCTTCTGTCAGTCTGAAAAACTTCACATTATACCTGCTTATGGTTCAAGTTGAAACTGTCTGTCCTAGATCTCTGAACAGTCTTCAAAGTACATGTCTGTTTCTAGCAGTTTTATCCAGACTTCTTAAGTCAGGGATGTTGATTCCTTATGTAGTTTTTAGATAATTACATTGGAAGGCTTGCACACTGCAGTGAAGATAACATAAGTTAGGAACTGGCTTTTAGCTTCTCCATACAGAAGAAAACCTCTTTCCTCCCTAAATGGTAACTATATCTGCTCTTATGCCCCAAGGAATGTTTCTGTGACAACCAGCTGGAAAAATGGGATGTAGGTGTTTTAACTAGTCATCACAGGGTATCTGTCATGAGGTTTTGTCTTCGTATCTTCTAAGGCGTAGACCCCTCCAGTAGAAGGAAAAGTACTCTTTTCACATAGAAACTTAGACACGAAAGATTTTTACTTTTTATCAATTAGTAGTCCTCTAGAAATTTTCCTTGCAGCTCTATATTCAGCAGAGATTGAATTTAAGTAATCTGAAAATATTGTCCTAGTCAAAGTTTAGTAGTTGATTGTTTGTTTGTTTTATTTTCATTAACCTTTCAAGTCCTTCTGCTGAAAATTGGCCTACTGTTCAGAAAATTCACAAGGGCTGAAGACTAAGGGGCAAGATAGGGGGAGTGGAGCAGAGAGTCCTGGTTCATATTCTTAGTCCCAGTTTATTTCTGTTATTTAAAGGATAACATTAAAAATTTTGGTTGGAGATGGAAACAGAGACACTTTTCACCTGGAGATGTTCCTTTCTGAGCATATGCTGAATACAAGCATCAGTGGGATTTTTCACCTTCTACCTCCCCCCGTGTTGCTTTTGGGGCTGTTCTTGGCCCAGATTGAAGAGAAGATGTGGTGTGAAACAAATGCCTGTCCCCTGGTTAGGGTATTTTCATAGAGTAAGGCCCTGTAACAAGGTTACTCTGTTTCAGTGCTGTTCTTTCTCCTCCTTTTTGCTGCTGTGTAATTCCCTGTGGGAAGTCAGTTGGATGCTGATGTGTTTCTGTCATAGTTTGCAGTTAATGCATTGTATTTGCAAATTTAAGTTGTATTTGTGTTTGCTGTATATATACATGGGCTAAAAGCTTTCTCAAGGGATGTGCCAGAAATCTGGGTTTGTCTTCCTTTTCTGTAAATGAAAACTGATTATCTTCTCTTGTCACCTTCTAGGAGAGAAACCATTCAAATGTGATGAGTGTAACTTTGCTTCCACAACACAATCGCATCTGACACGACATAAGCGTGTCCATACTGGAGAAAAGCCTTACAGATGTCCCTGGTGTGACTACAGGTAATGAGTCATTAACTAAAGCATGATGAGAGAAGGGTTAAGGTGATCAGATGAGGTTCATTTGAAGTCACCAATAAAAATATATTGCCATTAAAACACCATCAGGGCATCAGTAATTACATATTAAATTAGGAGCTAAATTTAAAAACTTAGTCTTCAGTATTTAGGTGTTACTCTATAAAGAAAAACAAATGATGGGAAACCTTTTAGTGGTAACACTACAGTGCTAATGTTGAGTGTTTGTTTCACAGCTGCTCCAGTGTCTGAATTCTCTGTGGTGGGGCTGCTTATCTACATTGCCTTTTCAAATCATTTGCGGGTTTGAAATTTTTCTTGGTTGAGTTGCGACCATTTCACCAAGAAGAGAAAAGTTCTCTAAAAGGCTTACCAGCCTAAATACTCACAAGACACTTACTAGAACTGGAAACAACTCAAGCTAGTTACAGTTCTTCAGAGTCTTGTTGTTCTGCTCCAGTTTTCCTTTTCCTTACTAGCCAGGGTGTTAGGATGAAAGTTGGCCATAGGGTTGGTCGCAGGGCAAAGCCTCCCATGTTACACCACTAAAACCCATCCCCTTGTTAGGGCAGTTGATTAAATTTTAAAAGAATCACATTGAACAGTGAAGGTTACTTCTGGTGTTTATCACCTGTTTCTTTGGTTCGTTATAGACTACTTATTAAATGATCCCATGCATCTTAAGTGCATGTTTACTCCTAAAGACACATCTTCTACATTCTTGAATACTTTTAATACCTTGCAGTGAGGTGGCTGGTCTATGTGTACCATAAAGGAATCCATAGAAGGATTTTATGGGCAATTTGCAAAAGTTGATGTTCAAAAAGTTTTTAAAAATCAGCGTTATATTTTATAAATGGCATATGATTAGATGTTTGTGTTGTGATGCATGCACAGAAGAGGGGAAAGTTAAACATTTGATTATACCCCTTTAGCATTTTTTATTTTCTTTTCATGCTGAACATACAACTGTAATGTTCCTTTAGCATAAGTTTTAATGTAGTTTCCTAAAGCAAGGCTGTATAATGAAGCCTATCTGCTCTCATAATACCTTTTTTCATGCTATTTGTGAGCTACTTTTCAGAAAACTCTTGTACAGAAGGCTTCTGCAGTGGTCACAGATTTTCTGTACAAAACTTCTCATTGCAGTGTTTTGTTTGTGTGGGGCAAATGTTCTGTGAACTCTTCTGTACTGAGCACCCATTAAATCACACTCTCGAGCTGCAGAGAACTGAATTTGATAGCCTCAGGGGGAGGGGGCTATGTTTCTGTACTGCTACCTTAAGGGTGTCGCTGCTTCTTTATAAGTAGAAGTGGTTTTGTCAGCTTCAGTAAGTCATCTAGGAATTAGAGGTGGTTTTCATTTGTCAGAGCAGTTGTGTTAAAAGGTCTGTGTTGAGTGAAGTGAGAGCATATAAGCATTAGTGTGACACGATGTGCTGCACTGAAGGTAAAAGAAGTTCTGTCTTTAAAGCTGTGTGTTTTAGGACACTTAATCTTGTGGTCATCCACTTTAACTGAATCATCACAATGGGCAGGAATAGTCTTATTACAGGCCTAGGAAATGAGAGTGGGTCACAGTGGGTTTGAGATCCTAGGCTTGAAGAGCCAAGAGACTGGGAGTGTTGTAGATGTGAATCAGTTTGGGGTTTGTTACACACATCCAATGAGTGGATGCACTTCCCTCGCTCGGGATGACAAAATGCATAACCCTGTGCTCTGTTGAGTGAAAGACAGGAGAACATTTTACTTTGGATAAAGAGTTTTCTGTATGGGATATCAATTTCAAGAAACAGCAAGTTTTTTTAAGAGTATTTTATAATACTGAAGGTTATTAGAGAATATGCAAGCATAGCATATTTTATCAGGATTAACAAGAAATATCTGGGCATGCCCTGCTTTTATATTATTGAAAAATAAATGCTTCATGACAATAGAATGTTAGTTTCCATCCTTCACAGGCCAATTTTGACCTAACCTTTGGAGACTGATCTCTACAGATACCAGCCGATGAAGCTTTGATTCTGCAGGAAATGTGTTCCAAGCTCAGCTGAAAAACATCTGGTAGGGATGCAGGAACCAGAGCTATGCTGCTGCTGCTGCTGCAAGTTCATAGAGGCAGCGAGGCACTCCGTGTAGCTGCAGAGGAGCCCATAGAGGGGCTGCTGTATTTATTAGCTCAGCAGTCCTGCTTGTGCCTGCCAGTTTCCACAGTCCTGGGATATTAGCCAGCCTTGTTGGCAAGTAAATGTTCTGCTCTCTATCCACCTCTCTCTTCATTTTAAACTACAATTTTAAGGGAATCACGTGTTGCCTCCTTGTCAAGTCACGCAGTATTTCTCTTTTAAAGGAAAGTTATTAGCAACTCTGTAAATGATATTGTTTGCACCAGTTCAGCAGATGGTATGTAGTCTTGCAAGTGTCACATAGAGAAAATGAAGATTTTAAAATCTGCTGATCTAGTGCTAAAATTCACCCCCAAGTCTAGTGGTTGAGGTCTCATTGTGGTGCTGTGAGCTTGGCCCTTGCACTGTAAGTTCATCCAGACTATTTCATATGTTGCTGTTTAGTGTTGCTTGGCAACTACAGACTCTTTAATGAGCCTTGTACTTTCAAGGAGGTGAATATTCCTCTGGTTTTTTTGGGATATGGAGGGAAGTATATTTAGTCCTAATATAAATTTTCCTTTCATTGATAACTGATCTCTGTTCTATAAAGTAGTTTGAGACTACTCAAGTTTGAGACTTGAATTAAAACAGTGGCTAAGTACAAGATATTTAAACTATTCCCATTCAGCTGATTGGTGCTCAGAGTATTCTTGGAGATTCTTGACTTCAAGCTTTTCAATTCATCAGCCTGATATTGTGAATTATCATCCTGCAAAAATTCTTGCCAGTCTAGTGAGTGAAAGGCTAGATAACCCTGGCTAGAAGTACAAAAACGGCTATTGGAAGAAACTAATCTGAATTTAGGAACTGTTATAAACTTTATAAACTGAAGTGAAATCGTCTGTATGGTACTATGGGGAAAAGAGTGATTCTGGCTGCATGGAACAGAAAAGGCAATTTATTCCCTATATAGCACACAGCATGAGACATTCTTTTTTTAACTAGAAAAAGACATGAATGGATGTGGTTTTCTGAAGGGAATGCTAAACTAACTTAGCGTTTTTAGCTCACAAATTATAAATTCTCTATAGTATGCATATGCTTATAGTTGTACTTCAGTATTCTTGTGAAAAATGTTCCCTTCCATCTCTAGTTTTTGTACCATGACCACTTGATATTTATTTCTGTCTAAATCTTTTGTATTTTGGTGACAAAGAAATTGACATCTGCTTTTTGATACAGTAGTATATGAGTTCCAGTTCAATTATAATTTGAAATTATGTTTTCAGTCTAGTTTTAAAAATTCTTTAGAAGGAAGCAAAATATAATATTGATAAACACTAACATTTACTTGTGTTTTTGGTTACATATTTTTCACATTTGGATTTTCAATTTAGGTTTTTCCCTATTTAGATAAAAATATGCATGATTTTCCTTTGCATTTACTTTTTCAAATCACACAGCATGTCTCTCCATTCTTAAGTCAATGTGCTTTGTCATACAAAAATATTCATTCACCCTTAATTAATGTTCAACCTAATTTTATAATACAGAATTGGTCTCACAGGGGCCTGCACTACCATTACTTATGCAATGCTTATTTTATATTTCCTAGTCATTTAAAAAAGATGTGTTATGTGACTGAACTTTTCAGATGACACCATCCTGGAGTAACACTGACAACAATACTGTTTGCATTTGGTAATGGGCACAATAAGCACTGAAGAGCTGTATAACATCCTGAAAATGAACAGTACCTGTGACACAGGGCTCTAAATCTGTTGGCTGTATAGTCTGTGGACAGACTTTCTAAACCTGCAGCATAGTTAGGTACCTGAATTTAATCTGATTGCGGAAGTGAAAAATTCCCCTAAGTCTGATGTTGACAGTGAAAGATGCAGATATACAGCATTTTCAGAACTAAACTGGTTTTGTGCATGTGTCTAAGAAATGGAAATCTCATTTATTTATATGTAAGGTTTCAAATTTAACTCCCATTTGTTCTGACTTTCTATATAACTGCTGCAACTTCTCAGGCAATTTATGCTCATGGTGTGTGTGAGGGGGATGTTTCAGTGAAAGGGATCCGAGTTACATGGAGGGGGGCATGCAAAAGGCAGAACCCTGCTTTTCTCACATGATCAAATTTGTTGGATTACAGTGCTCAGGAGAAGCACTGGTGTAGTTTTGTGATGCAGAAAGAGTATTGCTACTACTTTGACCACAAGAGTGTGGGACTGATATTATGTTAATGTGCTTCAGGCCATCCCTCTGCTGTTATTAAAGAAAATAATTTTCAGTTGTCTGGGACTCCACTGTATGGTTCATTTTGCACAGAGTACCCATGGTGGTGAGGGAACAGAAGGCAATATGCAGGGGTGCTCCTTAGTCATAGATAAGAAGGTGTAGAAGTTGGATAAAACAAACAGCCAGACCAGCAAAACAGCATGCATTCCTTTCTATAAAGTATATGACTTGTGAAGGATGTCTTACAAGACTGAGAATAAATAGCATACATTTTTAATATAATTATATAAGCTAAAATATATATTTTACATTTATTATGCATAATAAAATAATTAGACAACATTCTGTAAGGGATTATAGCATCTGAATTTCCAACTGCAGACGGATTCATTGCATATTTTCAGCAGCAGCAGCAACATGACTTAGGAGGAGTTACTCCACAGGGGCTACTTTTCTTTTTTTGGACAGCATCCCTAGGGAGTTCCTATTTCTGTCTGACTTACAGTATCTGTTCATAGGTTGTAAAGACTTTATAATACACTCCAGGATTTGCACCTAAGTCATGAGAATGTGCAAAGTAAGTGTTTTCTCTCTGTTTTGGTGAATTCAATAACTTTTAGGTATGATGGCATCAGCTGTGCACTATTTCCTTGTAACATCAAGAATAACTAGGGACTACTTTACAGATGAGGTAACAGTACCTACTAATTCATAGCAAAACTGAAAGGCTGTTAAGGCAAATTCTACATAAAATGATGAAAACAGTTTATTTATCATTAAAACATTAATATCAATATGCTCTTTGTAACCACTGAAATTTAATATGCCTGTATAGGAAATAACTAGGTAATACAGCTGTATAGGCTGATGAGGATTCCAGGTGGCAGCCAACATTGCACTATGGGAGAACACTTTCATGTATATACATCACAAAGGCAGAATTGGAAAAAAAATGGTGAACATACTTTGTAGAAATACAAAGTTGTTAAGGAAAGTAAAGCATGTATGTAATAGAGCAAACAGGGCCTTCGGGAAGCACTCCAGCTTCTGTTGTGCTCAGCAGCAGGAGTTGAGGATATCCAGTGCCTTGTGCTAGGAGACTTATAAACAAATGAAGATAGAAGTTTAGAGAGACATTCTGTCAGTGCATGGGCACGGTTCCCAGATGAAAACTCAGAATATTATTCCCCCCTTAGTTTTTAATAAACATTCAGATAAAATATTTGGAAATATTTCTATTAATCTGGAATAAAATATGCTGTAGCATTTAAGTCTTTAAAAGAAAAATAATCTGAAATAGAATTTAGATATAGTTGCAAAAACACTTTAATAATTCCAGCGAATACATGGCATACAGAGCAATAGTCAGCATTATTCCCTTTTGTAATGTTTCTGTGGCTTAATAAAACCTCCTATATTCACCTAAGTTATAGCAGTTATGTTGTGAACTCAGAATAAAAATATGCAGTGTTGCAGTAGCATCAATGCAGATCAGCTATCAGGTTAACCAGCTTAAGCAGATGTAATTCCTAACACTCGGAACGGCAGAGCACACAGGTAGTGATGTGATCCTCTGCAGTTTTGGACAATCCTTGGTGGCAGTGTATGAAAAAACTTGGGCTCCCTCTCAAAGCTGTCCCTGTCCAATGTCACTGCATGGAGTGCTTAAGAGAATGTGTGTACGAGGAAACAGGATTGTTCCTTAGGAAAAGATGGGTGCACGAGCACACCCATGTGCATTGGCATGTGTTGACTCGGTGACTGTGGTCCACTGGGAGGTTGCCATGTTAAGAGGCCTTGGCAGAGCATGAAATACTGTCATCATTTTGTGAGGTCCTCCACATTCTGTATTTGTAATTACAGGCATAGTAAATGCATTCTGCTTGGTGGAAGGGTAGTATGAACTTTTACTAATTTTAATGACTAATACTTGTTAAGGAAATTCGTCAATAATTCTATGAGCCTTGGTACCTGGTACCGCTTTTATTGTTTTGGGGTTTCTTTCTTTTTATTTATTAATTTTTTTTTAAATTTATTTACTTGTTTGTTCTTAGGGATTGGGTTTTTTCCCCCTATTGCCATCTATGAAAGAGGAATTAAAATATGCCTTTTTAACTCAATGGGTCTGAGATTCTCATGCTAACATTGAATTTGGGACTTTAAGGATCTGCCCACGTGGTGATGCAATTGCAAACACTGATAATACAATTCTAGTCTCATTTTAGGCTGAGTCCTTTGAAGGACAAAATTTTAAGGGATCTATTTAAGCCTAAATGCTGTGCTAAATTACTCAAAGGAGACTGCTGAGTTTAATGTTACTGAGACTTGAAGCCATTTCGATATCAATGTAAAAATGAATATCTGGTTTCAGCATCTCTTTGTTACAGCCTCTCTTGATTGTAGCCCAGCACTTTGTAAATTGTTCACACTTTGATTCAAGATCTGAAAAAACATTGTCAGTCTCCTGATTTCTTTCAATAGCCACTGTCTTTCCCTTACTGTTCAATCTGGGCTTTGTCCCTAAATGTTTCTGAGGCAGCCCCTTCCCTGCTGAACTGATGCTGTTTTTTCTGAATCAGTGTCCAAGACACTTAACCCAAAACCTTGAAGTATTTGGTATCTAGGAAATATGAATAAGACCACTTCATGCAGTGGACAGTTTAATGTAACTAATGTATTCTTTTATCACATTTTATCTTCTCTCTGTCCTCACACTTGTTTTTTTGCTATCATATGTAGTCATCACTGTCTTAGCTATTCTTCTCTCTTAAAGAGCATAAATACATGTATATTTATATTTAATATATACTTAATTCATGTTTATCAATCTAAAACACCAGCATATTATTCAAATTAAAACAATCCTAAGTATTTTGTATTTTGATAGTAAATAAAATTTTAGTATTAACCTCAAGATGAACAGCAATGCTATGGTCTTAATATAGTATGTAGTAGCAAAAAGACCTGTAATTTCCTATTGTTGCAGTTCTTCTGATAAAAAAGTGCTTAAAGTGATTAAAAAAGTAATTAATGTGAGCCTTTTGTGTAAAACATATTTTAAAAAATATTAAAACAACCATATATGTTTTCTTTGCTCTTGCCTGGTAGCAGAGAGTAAAAGAATTAATTTGCTTGTTTCTTTTGCCATTCCTAATCCCCAATCAAGTCATTATAAAAGGGCCAAAGCTATCTTTGGAGGTGATGAAAGCTACAAGGAATTATTATTATTATTATTATTATTATTATTATTATTATTATTAGTGATGATAGCTACCATCTAACTATGTGGCTAGCAATCTGAAATTACTTTGGTAGCATTACAGGTCTCCAAGATGAAATTGATAGACACGAGCCGATTGTGTTGTGTGGGGTTTGTTCTCCAGGCTGTATGGCTACCACCCTGTAAAACAAGTTCCTGTGTTAATGCTGTCTTTGTGACAACTTTCCCTCTTCCTCCTTCACATGTAACATACAAAACAGATCAAATCTGGGAGAGTCACAGAAAGCAAGTTCTGTTCTGAAGTCCCAGAAAGAGGTATACTCTAGTGCAAGGGGAAGAAAGGGAAAAGTTTTTTCTGTTTAAAGTCTGATGAAAATGAGATAAAGAAAAGAACTGCTGAATAGCAAGTAAAATAGGGAAAGAAAAGAGCTTTTGTGTTTGAGAAAAGCTTGCCACTTAGATACTTTTAATGCACTAGAAATGGTGAGCAATTTTCCAGATAAATTTGGCATTGTTAGAATTTCCCAATTTATTAAACTTAAATAAAAGTCCTTGCGCATTCCAGCAGAGTTGCCCTTGTCTCTGTACCAGCTTCTGCCCAAGTTCTCCTGGAGAGGTATGTTGGGGCACTTTGGGACCTCGGGTACTAGAGCCTCTGTCACCACCCCGCGGTTCCTCTACTCCAGGGTGGAAGCGTGGGCTTGACACACTGGGCTGGCACCTCTGCAGTGCGGCTGGAGGGTGTCTGCCAGGCACCACAATGTGATATGGTGGGACTGAGGCTCTGGAGCAGCATCAGCACCTGGGGTTTGGAAGTCTGGTGCTCCTGGCCACCCTCTTCCCAGTGTTGTGGGTTACCCCTGTGGGCTGAAAGCTCATCTCTGAGAACTTCAGATTTCTGCTTTGGAGAGAGAGGCATTAGAGATTTGGGAGCTCAGAATTCCGATGATGTTGCTTTGAACCTGTGGGTTCAAAGTTGCTGCTTAGTGTAGCCAGGGGAGAGCTTGTCTCAAGGTTTGCATTGTTGCCTTTTCTCCTACTGAGCAGCTGGGAGAAGGTGGTGCATTCTCCATAGGAAAATGTGGCATAAGGAAGACAGGCCATAGCTCACCATCCCTAAAACCATTTTGCAGTCTCTGTTGTAGGGTACTCTACTTTATTCTCATAAGTCATGGATCAGGGATCCCTATTTCCCTTGAGGCTTTGTTTACAAAAAGACAATCTGGAGAGGAGCCTGTTGTCCTGTAGTAACTTATTAAGTTGCTTATTACAGCTATTTTGTCCCTAGTTGGGATGATCTTTGTGGTTTTGTTAGGCCTGTTTAGGTCTGAATAATAGCCATAGATATAGCTGACACTTCTTAGGGAATAACCAGCACATAAAGCACTCTCTTTTGTTATTGCAAGTGATGGAGTGCTGCTCTGGTGTTATCTTTTTTTTTTTTTTTTTTTAATGTGTTTTAAAATTTACTGTTTGAATAATGGAAAATGAATTAAGGGAAGAAAATATATATGAACAAAAGGTTGCTCTGCGTTCTTGGATGCATCGGGTCAAAGCTACTTCTTACTTTGTGTCTTCAGAGAAAAGATGACGTCGGTACAGCACACCTCATCATCTCCTTAGCAAGTTAGATATGCTGAGGCTTAGTGTGCTAATGCAATGGAACAAGCTAATGCAACAATGTTCTCCTTTCTCCCACTCCCATGGGTCAAGGGATTGGAGTGGAGATAATCCTTGATGTTTTCCCACCTTTCTTTAAGGGCACAGGTTTTTTTCCTAGAAATCTTTTTTGTTCCACCTAATCAAACCACCACAGTGGTTTCAAGCTCACTGTGCTACCTAGAATATAGGTCCATACCCATATATCTACATTTTTAGGTAATGCATTAAAGTGATACTTCTCCTGGTGTTCTTCAGCATTGCTATCTTTTTTTTAATATATATAATTTGTTTTGGTTTCAAGAAAAAAGGGGTATCTTTAGTTTAGAAAAGTAGATTTTTTTAATCAGTTGACAAGGATTGTTTTTTAGCCTTCTGTCCCTAACTTATTGTGAGAGTTGTGCTGGCCCATCCATCCATCTTTCACCCATTTCTTTAATAACTTTTTAAGCTGTTGGCCAGTTTCAGTGAAAACTGACACCCTGTAGTAGCTGCTGAGATAAATTAAGTTCATGTTTCCTGAAAGAGGTGGATGAGGAGTGAAAAAAAATCACGGAGGACCAGTCAGGCAAAATTCAGCTGTCATGTACTCTTCTCTCTTACAATCCAGCCTCACCACCCAGAGCAACTGTTTTTTCTTGGATGGGGATATCCTGAAGGAACATGTTGGGGAGCTGTTGTTTGTTGCCTTGGTGCAGTGGGAGATTTAGTGAACAGGGCATGAATGCATAGGAAAACATGCTTCAGTTGGTACAATGCTCGTATGTCAAAGTATTGAGTCCCAAATTAACTGTTTGTTGCAAGTTGACAGGATAGGTCCTTTTTAAAGGTAAAATTTAAAAGGTATTTTTGAAAGGATAAGGAGGAGATCCCCAAAATCTGTGCTTTTCTTTAGAAAAAAGGATCATTTGAAAAAGATTGACACCCAGGCAATTCAGACCAGTGACATTTCTTGCTGAAAAGGAAGAAGCTTCCCACTGTGGAGAGGTTGTTCCACAAGGAGGTTTTTTTTGGCACTTTTTCTATAATTCATTCAGTGATAGACTGACATATTCATAGATCTATATAGATGTATTTACTTCAGGAAAAAGAAGCAAAGTTTGAGGAAGTGGTAAGTTCTTCTTACATGCTATTAGTGATACTGAGCATCCACGAATTTTCATCTCATGGCGTCCAGTGGCTCTGTTCCTATTTGAAATTCAGCCTCTTCATTTACGTGACTAAATGTGACTTTCATCACATTTTAATTTGAATTTTAATTACTAGTCTTTAAGATTTTGATCAGCACTAATAAATTATAGCACAGTCATATGGTATTTAGCTGATTGATTTTTGCATGCTGAAATATAGTCATTTTGGAGAGCAGTAAAACTTTCAAGTAGGAGAAATGTTTCAAGGATAAAGGAATTTGTATTGGATTTGTTCATTTGTGTCAGACCAGAGAGGAAAGTCCTAAATATGAGCCTTTGTGAGGGCAAAGCAGGTGTCTGCTATCCAGTCTGTTTTAAACAAATGCAGGGACATCATGTCAGGCAAACAAGGCCAGCGAGTGCAGCTTTTGGGAATAGCTTTGTGTTTCCTGGTGGTGGTGCAAGAGGTGAGAGATGAGAATGCAGTACTGGGTGATGGCAGCTCTGTTGGTACTCTGCATTGCAGAGCTTGATTCTAAAAGGCAAATATTTGTTTGCTGGGTTCTGTTCCAGCTGCATCTGTTCCTGGCTTCCTCTTTTGTTTGGATGTCTTTTCTCTTAGAAGTCTACAACATAACATCAGGAGAATCTTTATTTTCTTTTCCTGCTCTGAAGTGCCCATTTTTAGTTTCAGTTCACCAGTAGCATGGCAGGAGTACTGTAAAAGAAAGGATTATAACTAAGCCCCTCTCCATCTAAGCATCTCTGTTCCATAGCTCAGTTGGGAGTCAGCTCTCACTGGCTGGAAAGTGTGTACTGTCACAGGGTCGATAATATAAAACAAAACAGAGCCAGTGGATAAAATCCTGGCTCCACTGATATTATTCACCTTCCTTCCATGTCCTCAGTGAAGTGACAATTCTCACCTGTCATGAAGATACTTGTTTCATAGGAAGGAGAGAAATGGAAAGCCAGGGAGCTGGCAGCACCTTCCACAAGACTTTGGATCCTGAACAATAAAAAAGTTCAACTAGGCAAGTAAGTAGAGGGATTGAGAACCAATTATTTCTACTTTTCACTTGATTTTCAGAGAGGATCCAATCTCCTAAATCTTGCCAAAAGACATCTAAATCCAGAAGCATGTACTCCTTTTGGAGTTTCTGTTTTTCAATTCTCTCTCTACTTGAGCTTGCAAGTTCTTGCACAACTGAGTGAAATCACTGAGACATGCTCACAAGTCTTTGTCCTGGGGAAATGGCTATGTCTGCCTCAAGACTTTTGGTACATTTCTTAGGCAAGCAAGCCCCACTTCCTGTATTTTTGGGTATGTGTTAGAGGCCTGAATATTAGACAACTCAGGATTCATTTAGTTCATAATGAACTGCTGTCTGCAGCCTCATCAAGTTATTGTTTAGGATTCTCAGCTGAAAGGGCACAGGACAAAGTGTTTAGAAGCCTGTTGTTTGGATTTTCTAAGAAAATTATATGGGGAACATAAGTGAAAACAGAAGAATGTTTCTGAAAGCAGGGATTACATCTGCTTTTGGCTCCTGACAGCTCCTTGCTGCCTAATGGCAAAGTTTCAAGAATAAAGGGTTGATGCACGATATTTTGTGTCAGCTAATATACTTTCCTGGGACAGAGGACAGAGCTCAGCCTTCCTTAGGACAAGGGCAGCCCTAAACTTGGGAGTTTTACAACCTAGAATGGTGGCATCCTTTCTATAAAGTTAGGGGCAACATTGTATCCTTTTCCAAAGCAGATTAGAGCTTCTGATATTTCCTATTGGTGACCTACATCTCTCTTTAAAAACAGTAGATACATAATTTATGCAAATGTTGAAACCTACATCAGTTCTTTATTATGTCCACTAATTGCACTGTTAGTTTGAATGGTTTTGGAGGACTGACTAGGCTGCCACCTCATACTGCCATGCCCAA
Source organism: Haemorhous mexicanus (assembly GCF_027477595.1). Taxonomy (NCBI): domain Eukaryota; kingdom Metazoa; phylum Chordata; class Aves; order Passeriformes; family Fringillidae; genus Haemorhous; species Haemorhous mexicanus. The sequence goes on along the minus strand of NC_082341.1, from coordinate 100,196,404 downwards.
CAGTGCACCTAAGCAGAAAGCATTCTACCCTGTGTTACTGATACCCTGTCTCCCAAACCCATCACTACTCTTTTTGTCTGTTGTCTGATTATCATATCCTTCTCAATACTTAGATTACAGTTTTTCTGAGGCCAAGACCATTTTCCATGTGCTAATGTATCATTATCCTGTTGTGCTTCCCTCTCAGGTCATGCTGTGCAGTGAGAATGTACCAGCTCTCTTAGAGCTACTTCTAGATTCATAAACATAGGATTACATTGCACCAGAGGAGTACAGGAAAGCCTGTCCTGTTGTGGTGAAACCTTATTGTTGCCAGGACTGTGACACTGTTTAATGACTACAACCTCAGAGGAGGTGTAACAGCTGAGAGCCTGCCTTCAAGTTGAAGTGCAGTATCAGTGCATAGTTCCTATAGTCTCCCTAGAAAATCTTATCTCTCCCTTATGGACTAGTAGTCCAATACCTTTCATGAAAATTGAATCCATATAAACAGAATTTTTCAAATAGGTATGCAATCTTAAGTGCCATTAGAATCAACCTTGGTTTTGATTTTAAACCTGAGCTTCAAATACATGTCTGGCTAAATGCATTTCTGGTTGCATTTTTTTGTTTTGTTTTTGGAGATCATGTCATTGTTATATAGCTGAAGAAAGGGTAGTACTGAAAGGAATGCATCTTGGAATGCAAGTGGAACTATTTAGACTCTCTTCTTTAAGGCACAGTTTCTTTATCTATACCCATCCAGTACTTAGAAAGGAAGGATTTCAGGATATTAGGAGCTATATTCTTCTCTTGCTATTCCCCTCATGTTAGTAAGCTGCTGTTCTGCAAACTCGTGGAAATAGCACTGAAACATACAGACTACTTCCATCTCTGCAGCAAAAACCCCAAACTGTATATGTCCGATAACAGAAGGGAAACAAATACAGATAGATTTTTTTTTCCTAAATTTCTATTATTTACTTAATTTATATTTACTTTTGGAAAATACATGGATTTTTTTATAATAGTTGTAGAGTAAACTCTTATGGCCTTAAAGATTCATATGGATGAATGACTTCTCAAAGAATTGTTTTACAAGAGTGCTTTAGCAATTTCAGGATGAGTGCTTAGTTGAAATAGTCACTAAGGGCTTGTTATTTACATAGGCATTTTTTGCACCAAACCTGTGTATTTTTTATTTGACTCGGATGACTAATGTCCTTTCATATATGTACATATAACATGAAGCTTGTGATAGGTCCAGTTGTTCAAAATTTACTAATATTCCCCAGAATCACATTCTGAATTAGCCCTTTAAGGACTGCATTACTAGGATGCTAAATAGATGCGAAGGAATAGTTTAGTTTTATATAAAAGATGTGGAGTGCAGAGTCTTTTTGGTGCGTTCTGTTTGTTTGTTTGTTTGTTTTTAGTTTAAGAGTGCAATATATGTTTTCTTTAGCTGTAAAAGCACAATCAAGGCAACATGATAAGTGAGTCAGTGTTGTAAAAGTAAAACTAATTTTGCCTTCACTCACATGAGCTATAGAAGGAGGAAGCTTTATTGTCCCTGGGAAGGTGATAAGGCAGAGTAATTGTATATTATACTGTCCTGGAACATCTGCCTGAAGACTGTTGGAGCAATTCATCTATCATGGACGATACAGCATGTTTTGTCTTTCTGCTTTAACCCATCCCCACTGCTGGCCTGCACGAAGGTTTTGATAGGGACTGTGCCTGGGCTGGGGCTCACATTAATCAGTCCCCTTGTTCAACACTCCAGCTGACATAATTACAACCTGCGCACAGCAGTTATTCAAGTTGAGTCCTTGTCACTCGTGGTGCGAAACTACACAGCTCAGATCCCGAAGGAGATTGCCTTATCACACAGAACAAGGGCTCACAGGAGTTGAAGAGAATAGAAATGGGAAAATGTCTTCCGGGAGTACTATATATTCCTTTAAAATAAGACATTTGAGAGACTTACAAGGGACAAAGAGAAGCATTGTGCAAGGTCTGAAATGAACAGGTTATTATTTTTAAAAGGATTACACAGGCCATTTTTGTGAAATGGACATGCATTATTAAATAAATTCAGTAGTCTCTCTTATCATTCAGTGGCTCTGCACTATTAGTTTTCTTCAGAAGTGATAAAATAGTTTTTGACTTGTATAAGCTTTAAGTATCTCTCAGTAGAAATCATCAGAACACAACTAATAAAAGTGCTCATATTATACCAGTAAAATTGGCACACACACAAGGGAAGACCTGCGAGGATCAGAGTTAAGGGTGAAGGAAGGAGCATGCAAAAGGGCTTTCAAAGATGAGCAAGTTCATTAGTTTCTGCTGTTGTATGATACCAGAGAGTGAAAGGTGAAGCCAAAGAGAAAGTTTCATATTTTACCATTCTTCCCTCTTTTCATGTTAACCCTCTGTGAGAAAAAAGACAAGTCCGTAACATTATCTATGATAATGACAGAAATTTATTTTCATGTAATATGATGGGGTTAATTTTATATGGTGGTGGGCTTTTTCTTTAAGACAGAACCTTTGCATACATGATCATAGGATAATTTGTTTGGGATTGGTCTATAAAATTCCTCAATATGACAGAATTTAATTGGTATCAAGAAGGCTTCTGCCCTGGCGTTTAAATTTTTTTCTTCTTGGGTCAGGTTTCTGAAGTAATACCATTCAGGCAGTTGCTATTCTTCTCAATCAATAGATCTAGAATGTTGCCCTGATTTCTCATCTAGTTAAAATCATGTTATGTCTGTTAGACATAATTGTGTATTGTTGAAAGCACAGTAAAAATGTGTCTATTCTGGGTGGTCCAGTTTTAATCTAATGCTTTTACAAGACAGCTTATCTGCAGTTTTGAATAGTCTGAAGTAGAAGAGCAGTAGAAACTACCTTATACATTTTACTTTACATATAGTTATGCTAGGTGAGTCAAATACATAGTTCAGTGCTTTCCTTACATTTCAGTATCTTTGGTTAAGTACACAGCACATTAATTTTGATGTGTAGGTCTCCAGTGGAAGTCCCTCTACATGAAAACTGAACTGCAGTTTCTTACTGATCTGCAGGGCGTCCTTATAGGCAAATGTACTCTTGTAGGAACAAAAATCACGTTTTGCTTGCTCCTTACTCTTAAAATCAGTTCTCCTGGAGTGAATGATGTCTGTGAAGTAAGCTCAAAGTACAGAGCCAAATGCTGCATTTACTTACATTTGTGCAGAAAATGGCATTATGAGGACATAATCTGAAGAGAATGATGTTTCTCTGATATATGTTTTCAACACACATTTTAGATTAGATAATCAATCATGCCTCCAATTAAACACCCAAATTTGACTTTCAGAATCTAAGATGGTTTTGCAGTATTGACAGCCAGGAAGAATATATTTTAATTTGCAGACTGAACAAATTTCCATGACATCATGGAAGCACAATAAATGGCTGACCTCACAATGACATTTTTCAGACTTGAACTGTACTTCTTGGAGACTTTGAGCCCAGAAAAAGCCTTAAGCTCAGCCAGTCTGACCTTCTACAGAAAACAAGCTGCATAGGTGTTTTTTTTCCCAGTTTGCTCTGCACTGAACCTCCTACTTCTGACTGAATTTTATGATCTAGAAACATATTCAGTTTTGATCTGAAAACAGGCAAAGTTGCAGACCTAAAGTTGCAGAACCACAGCTTCTCTTCTGTGAAGGATTAATTGCTGAGGAAATTGTGCTTTGTTTCTCAGTTGAATTTGACTGTAAGTGTAGTAATCGCTTTTGGTTTTGTATGGGTTTTCTCCAGGTTAGGTTGTCCCTTAATCACACCTTTATTCCATGTTAAAGCTCACAGGCCAAGCTCAAGTGTAATAAGCAAAACAGAAGGGGATTTTATTAAGTGTTTTAGAGGTTTTTTACCCCACTTAGCTTCTATTTCTGTTTATAATCACTTTGTGGCTATTTGTTCTCTTTTTTAAATGTAGGCAGTACTACATTTACAGGAAATAGATATTCTAGAATTAGTTTCTCCTGTGTCACAAAGAGAACATTGCGTCCTTACATTTGCTTGCTACTTCCTTGCTTATACAGCTAAATATAGCATGGGGCCTTTCTGCTTATAGCATCACACTAGAAGTTCACGTTAAACTCATGGTCCACTAATTCCTGAATACTTTTCAGTGTCACGGCTTTTCACAGCGTTGTCCACGTTACTTGCATGCAGTGTGCAAAGGTGGGAAAGCTAACACGTAATTGTGTGTGTACATGTTGTGATTGAACACGCCTGGCTTCTGCGACTGCTCTGTATGATGGCAGTGTCATCCTTATTAATCATGCTGCCAATTACCTTGTTGTCTGCAAATTTTATTAGCAGGGGTTTTATATATAGTTTTGGCATGCATAACAAAAGTGAATCTTTCAGACAATTATTGCTGATTCCTTTGATAAATTGGAACATTTGAAATGAGGAAGAAAATGACCATCTCCTTTTGCATGGGGGGTTGGGGCTGGAATAGGGCAAGAAGAGGCACTGTATTAGCATTAAAAAAACCTACTTTGAGCAGAGATCGTACAGACCACGGTGCCCTGGGTATGAATCCAGGCTGCAAAGCAACAGGATCTGTCCTCTAGGGAACCGTGTTGTCACTAAAATGGCTGAAGGAACTGACACGAAGGCCAGTTGGACGAAGTACCATCTGCATCTGAGATTGACAGGCAGCCTTTAGGGTCTGTTGCTATCATTTCTGACTCCAGCAACATTAGGAGTCCAGTTTCATCTTGTGCAGCCGCTAGATTCCACACCCTTTCCTAGGCTCCGTCTGCACGTCTATATCTGTGAAAATACTTTATGTGTTCCTGAGGATATACAAACAGACTCCACAGAATTGTTCAGTTACTTTATGTGGTCATTAAAAGAAGTACAATAGGGAAAAAATTGATGTTGAAAGGAAATGCACGTCCTCAATTAAGTTCATCCCAGCTTTTTAAAAAAATGGATGTTTTCCATGGCCTCATTTCAGCAAGGTATTTGATCATGTACATAAATTTAACCTTGTGAGTCATTCTTTTGAAGTCAACGGGGGCTGCTTGTACTTAAGCCACAAAAATGCGTAAGTACCTTGTTAAATCAGGCCTGTGATACCTACAGCCTATTCTCCATCCTCACACCACTGCAGAGATGCTGTTTCTCAGACCAACCTCTCTTTTATGCCATCTGCTCTAAGAAGAAAGGAAAGGGGGAGGGAGGAAGCCCAGGAACAATGGAGTGATTATTCTCAGTTACTGTGAAATAGATGAACTCCACCTGCTATTTCTGCCACTTAAACCTTGGCTGACACAGTGCAGCAGTGCACTGTGCACAGCAGACCCCTGCATCCCTCACGCTGCAGGCACACAAGCCCTTGAGCTGAGCCCTCACAGAGACCCCTCTGCCTGCCGCAAAGTGGAAGCTAGGAGTTCTAGCAAATATTACAGAGAGTTTTCAGAAGCAGATCAGTCCTATGAAAAATTGTTTGGTTGTTGTTTCTTGGTTTTGGTTTGGTTCTTTTTTTTTCCCTTTGTTTGTTTTGCTTTTTTTTCTTCTCTAGTCAGTAAAAGGAGACACTGAGCCTCTCTCAGAAGAGCTGCTGGGGCTGACTCACAAGCTGAGCAGCCCAGCTCTGCACAGCACCTATGTGGACAGTGAGGACCACAGCACACATGCAGAGCTGAGGCACACTTCCATGACTTTCTGTACCCTTTCCACCCATTCCTTCCAAGTCTAGCAGTTTGGACAGGTTTCCATCTAAAAGCCTCTTCTTTATTTCTTTCTCTCTTTTCTTGTAGAAAATAGAAATAGTGGAAGCATTTTAGGAGGATGCTGTAATTCCTTGGAGTCAGAGATGGGCTTTCTCCTGGAAAAAAATCAAGTTTTCTTTAAATTGTGGAGTCAGTTGTTCACCAGTTTTTTACAGAAATACTCTGAAAATTCACGAGTAGATCTCGGTTCTAACACTGGGTCTACACTTCAGTTTTTGTTCGCTGTGCAGGGTTGTAAATGGCTTTACAGATTCCTCAGAGGTAAACATGACTAGAGTACATCTCTTCTTATTTCCCTTCAGAATTCCCAATTACCCTGAATTTGCCTTTAAAAGCACTTACTTTGGCTATCATAATGATCAATTACTTGAAACTGGGAATTTTCATTCCTATACATTGTAAATAGAATGGGGGATCCGTGGCCAAATTACAATTTGGACATGGTAGTCTGCTGAATGGAGCTCAGATACAAGCAGTAATTATCAATCTTCCATCATTTTCTGTGCTGACGCACAAGTTTTTGCTGCTTCCCTACAGGGCTCAGCTACTTTTTAGCAGCCAGCATCAGACATCTGTCACACATACTGTATGTCATAACAAATAGATCATTACAGAAAAAAATGCAAAGCTAAAAATGTAGAAAAGCAGAAAACATTACGATTATTATCCCTGGGTGTTGGTATAATACTATCAGAATAAATCCCAAATGCATTTTTATTATTTTCTTTGTGAAACTGACTGTATTATAAAATCTCATTAAAGCATGTAAATGTAGTGTACTCTCTTTTATGGGCTACTTTGTATTTTCTGAGTAGCAAGACATGCAATACATGGCAGTACATGAAAACATGGCAATACATGGGGCCACCAGGTTGTTGGGCATGTGTTTTTATGGCACTGTGGGGGTGTATTTCAGTCACCTTTTCTTGGTTGAGTTGAAAAGCTGTGAGCAAATACTCACTGCAGAAGCAGCTATGGTGGCAAAGGCATTGCTTGTCCCCAGCAGCTCGTTGCCTCTGCCCACCAGAGGTCTTTAGGAACAGCACAGGGAGGTGTTTGGCAGCAGTGACACAGGCAGAGCTGAGCTGGCACTGGTACATTGGAGTTGTCCTCCTGAGCTCCCATGGAGGGAGCCGTGTGCTGCTAATTCCAGCAATAGTATCGGAAGTCACTTGAGAATTGTAGTTGGTTGCAGAGCATATCCCTGTGATTGTATCCCCACTCCCTTAAAACCTAAATGAAAGGTAGAACTTTTGCTTTTAAAGGCAAAGAGCAAGGAAAAAGAAACCCGGGTACATGTTAGTAGTGAGAAGGTTGAAAAAAAGTATTATATTTCTTGTACATATATGCATTAATGTGTGTGTTAATATCTAATAATTATTGCAGTTTTATAATGTTAGTTTCAACACATTGCACATTTTTGGCTATGATATTTTGCTGGTTTTTAATTATTTCTTGTGCAATACTGTATTGACTTGTAGCACTGAAGAGGGAAGCTTTAGCTTTTAAACTTGCAGTCTGGATTGCCAGTGGTATGTACAGATTATGTATTATTGTGCAGCTGGTTTACACTAACTGGCAATCAGTTTATTTTATTTTAAAACCAGAAATGTTGCTAAATCTTGAATATGCAGGGAAGGATGGTTGGTGGGTTGGTTGGTTGGTTGGTTTGGGTTTTTGCTAAGTAGAACTTGGGCAGAATGATTGCTATTGTGGAGGTTTTGATTGAATAAGCCTGTTTGTATAATGTAATTACCCCAGATTGAGGTATTTGTTTCTTTCCTCTCAAGAAAATATTGCCCATTAGGTTTTTTACCACTGCCCTACTGAATGCTAGTTTTCATACAATTTAATGACAGCAAGAAACAAAGGCAGGCTAGAAGGGTTGCATTTTGGAAAGCAGTAATGCTAAAATTAACCAGAAAGGTAACTATATTTAACTGAGCGTGCAGGAGCTCTTGGTGCTGCAAGAAGTACCCAGGAATTCCCAGAACTGGCTACAGCTAGAGAATGCTGAACATGGAGAAAGTCATGGCATCCATGTATGCAGCACTGGTGTGAAATTTGAACATATTCAAAGCTTAAAGCAAGTGGAAGGAATGTAGGGAGAACCTGATGATTCTTCAGAGTGAGTTGAGAGGAACTCAGTCTCTGTAGCTCTTCCACTGGAGGTCCAGGTTCAGGAGATTCTACAGCCAAGCAAGATGTGTTGGGCATGTAGCACTGCTCGCTGAATGCAGGGGGATAAGAAATGAGACAGTTTGTAAAAGGGAAAGTGATCAACTGAAGAGTAATTTGCCTATAATTTCAAAGGACTCCCTGTTGCTCTCCATCGGAAACCATGTTTTAGTATCCAAAAGGGTTATGGTTTGGGAAAAGAATCACTGGGCAGATGTTTATGAACTGTGCTATCAGTGAGGTCAAGCTAAATAGGACTTTGCATTTCTAAAAATCTATGACTCTCCTTTTCTAGTGTAATTACATTATTGCAATTTTTATCTAAATTTTCCAAGTTAGACGGCATTTTCTGTGAAAGAAATACCTGCAAACGTTTGGTGAATAACTGAGGAATCTACAATATTGCATATTGCTTCATTGAGAAGTTTGCTTTTATGATGAAAGTGTCCAGAAGGTATCTGGACAGTTTGCTCTTTTTCAATCAAAATGCTGCAATTTCCCTGTACTTGCAGGTTGCATAGCAGGGTATAAAGGGTGCAGAAGACCTTAAGAATGCTGTCTATATGAGAGTGAACTTGATTCATACTGACAAACAGGGGAAGAATAGAAATCCTTCCAATCAGTTGGTTGTATCACTGTGTTTGTTTCTATGTTGTAAATAGTGATATCAGTGGAGCTGCTGTAAGTCCTTTACGTTACAGGCGTTTCTCTGCAGAAAGGAGGTTTATGCCTAATGTTCTGGAGAAGACCTTTTGAAAAAGGTTTATTTTGTGCAAATAAGAGTCCTACAAGGTGCTAAAATTTTTAAAACTTAGTGGACGAGATAATTAACATTTTGCCTCATTTGTACCTCTGAAGCCTTCCATTTCCATGTCTTGCAGTAAGTATCTTTCTGAAAATGTCAGGCACTGCATAATGGAAGAGTGTTCTAATTTCAGTTTTTTATTAGTAAATAGGAAAAAAGAATTGGTTACTTCCAGCAGTATTTCATTCAGCTGTTTAACACAACACTAATATATTGTCATGTAGAAAACCCTTAAAATACAGAAACATCCTATTCTCAATGGGCAAATTTAGAAGTGACAGATATTTTGTGAATTTCTCTTATTTCATGATTTTTATCCAAAACACTACATAAAAGACAAGGACAGCAAATAGCTTGGTACTGAGCAGCCAAAGGTCTGCAGTTAACTACTGAACTTGGCTGTTCACAGAGGCTGCTTGAAGCAGGGCTGCTGGCCCAGGGGAGTGCAGAGCACAACCTGCTGAATCCAGCCACAAGGCTAGGGATGAGTCCTTCTGCACAGAGAAGGGATGCCCAAATCCCTGCTCTCACACACAGCTTGTACTGCTTGCTGGTGAGATTGGCTGGCTGAGCTCTGCAAGACTAGAGAGAAGGAAGTGATGATGGGGGAATAGTAACTGCAGCCAGCACTTACTGAGGGGACCCTCAGGCTGACTATTTTCCCCCCAGCACAGATTTGCTCCAAGACTTATTGTTCCACCCATGTTTCCCTGCTGCTGACTTTGAACTCCCATCTCTGCCACCTGCAAAGTGCACGACTCTGCTCTGCCATCCCAGACCCCTGAGCAGTGCTGCTCCTTACAGTGGGGTAGGCCTAGTTTTGCTGAGGAATTCACATTTGCACATAATAGCTTGCCAATGCGACTGAGAAAATGTTTTTATTACTTCGCTTATGTCTTCATTACTAGGTAGTTATACTGGTTTTTAGGAGCTAAAGGAAAAACTGTACTTCTTGGGTTAAGGAGGAAGGCACATGACATGCTTGTACAGTACCTGAGAGAAGACTCTTAATAAAACACACATTCAAAGCACACTGAATAATTAAAAAACATTTTATATGCAGTACACTTTTGTCCTGTCATATTTAAAGGTATCACTTGGATTCAAAAGTGCTTGGATTTGCCAGTTGTTGCCATCATGGTTTACCTTATGATGGCAATTGTTGCTCTGCAACCTAATGCGAGGGACCATTTGTAATACCTTGTGATCTCACATTCCTCATTTCTGATTAAGCCTTCCTGGCCTTGTCACATGGAAATTTATGGGTTTAAATTTTTTATATCTGTATGTTGGTGTGTTTAGCGACAGGTTTTTACTGATGACTGAATAAATGAGGCTTCAGGATCGCTCTGTTTAAAGTGGCTGGAGCAATTTCCAAATCAAAGGAGATAGAACTGGCCTTTTATGTCTTGAACAGCCTGGGTTTTCTTCACAACTATTACACAGGTCTCCACAGATCCTTTATATATTTTACAGAAATATTTTAAAGTAAAAAGTTTTATATATTTCCTTAGCATAGTGTGAGAGCTGAGCTAAAAGAACACAGATATTTTATTTCAGATTCATATGCTCTGCTTTAATCTACTGCCCTTTAAAGTATAACCCATGATAGAAGGTTACCAGGTTGTCTCCTGCTTTCATTGCAGTATACACTACCGTTTTTTCTTTTTTTGTAAAATATGTATTTTATTTTAACAACATTTATGAGCATTATAACTTTTTTAGGGCTGAATCCTGAAAGATGCTGAGGACCAATATTTTCTATATTTTTCAGTGATAAGTGTCTTCTCTGACATTCTCAGGCATCTGATCATGATACCAGTATATAGCAGATGGACATGACAGAGGGTGAGCTTTGGCAGCACCGTAAGGCAGATACCAACTTTACTATGTCCATTTCCAAGGGAGAGACAAGCATTCCAGCAGAACTTCAAGCTGCTACTTCCAGTTTATTTTGGAGGTCCTTTTTTTAGGTGCTTGTTACTGTAGAATTTCTATCATGGTGTAGAATCATGATATCATTTCTATCATACTATAGAATTTCTACTCCGTGATGGGTATATAATCAGTTGCCCAAAATGCTACTGTTGTCTTATTTAAGTATTTGTGAAGTACTATGCATTTATGTAGTTTACATGAGTGTTTGTACTTTTTTTCAGTTAGGCAGAATTACTGTTCTTGTTTGGCAATAATAATAGTATATGCTAGTAAGAATGTCCAAACAATAAAAAAAAAAACACCAAAGCAATGGAACACATCAACAGTTCTGTTCTTTTGAGTAAAAAATAAATATACTGACTATTTCTGATTGAAATAAATGGTGCAGCAGTGTATTTCATGTAGGATTAATCACTAAGTTTGAATAAGCAGGAAATTCTAATGCAAAATAATTTGGAATTGAGACTGGAAAATTTTAAAGACTAGAAATTAAAAATTACTGCCATATGAATCTCTCTGTGAATAAGGGAAATATGAATTTATTTCTTTTTCCATAAATATGATTATAAATATTGCTTTGAAATGTGTTAAACTAATTGTATATGTAATCTGACTTTTATGCATGAAAACTCCACTACTTTCACAAAAGCTGTGTTTAAGATGTAAACCAGAATCTGTGTGTATTTTCAAAAATATGTAAACTTGAGCAACTCAATTCACTTTCCTAGGAACAGTTCACACAGCGAGATGAAAGTTGGTGGAACATACTTCAAAAATCATTCACAACAACTCCTATTGAATTTACCAGCTGTGTAGGAAAGGTTCACGTGGGCTCCACTGGGAATATTGTAGGCATTTGTGTATTTCAGTTTTGCTAGGTAAAGACTTTTGCTTAATTTCTGTCCATCACTAAATACCATGAGAAAAACAGAAATTCTGTAAATGTGACAAATCAATCATTCTGGTTCAGATGTAATGTTCAGTTGACCTGAAACAGCTTTGGGAGCCTTCATGCAAAGGACAACATTTATGCAAAACCTAAGAGGATGCAAAAAATCTACAGATAATGAGAAATGAGTGATGACTACTGATTTTCTGTTATAGCACTAGGTTTTATTTGAATCACTGGTAGAAAATAATTGTTGGTTTTTTTTTTTCATTGCTGTTTAGGTCTAACTGTGCAGAAAATATCCGTAAACACATCTTGCATACGGGAAAGCATGAAGGAGTAAAAATGTATAACTGCCCTAGGTGTGACTATGGAACAAATATCCCTGTGGAGTTTCGGAATCACTTGAAAGAACTGCACCCAGACATTGAAAATCCTGATCTGGCATACTTGCATGCTGGTAAGGTCCTTGCTCCCTTTGCTTACAAATTCTTTTCTAAATGCACATGCTTAAATGATTGTAATAACAAAACAAGAAGTTATTATCATTTTTTCTGAAGAAGAGCATGTTTTCAAAATGGGCTTCATCCTCTTCAAGTTTTTCAGGGTTAAAGATTAGGCATTAAGCACTGAAATCTATTCACGTTACACAAACAAATCTTGCAGTTCAATAAACATCAGAAGTGCATGCTATTCAGATGCCTCATTTTGAAATCTAACTGAACTTTTGGGGAGAAATATTTTTTAACATTTTTTTTAAGTCCCTCTGCCTATGCTATTCCCCCAAGAAAAGAAAAACAAAATTCCATAGGAAATACAGTGGCAAATTATTGCACTGCTTTAAAAATTCTTAGACTTCATTACAAAAAAGTAGACTGTTCCTCATTAAAAGATAGAACAACAGAGCTCAACCAACAATTTAGATGTATCTTTTCAGGCTTTGTGTTAGAGAGCACACACATGGAAGTCACTGGAGGAATGCAAAAGAAAGACATTGCTTTGGAAATAGGAATTAAAAGAAAAAAGATGAGGTGTTTTCTGTTTAGGAACAAGATTTTTTGGTTTTCAATTTTTTGGGGGTTTTTTTAAAAATAGATTCTACAGTTCAGCATGGAAAGCAGAAGATTTATGGAAACATCAAGTTAGGAGAAATAAATAAAGAGTTCAATGGTAGGAGGTTAGGAGAAATATTACAAAATTAGTGTGGAGCTTGAATGAAATGTGATTTTAATGCAGGAGAGGCAGATAACTTAGACATCACTGAATGGAAAGACAAGTCAGAGCAGTGGGAAAAAAGAACAGATGGTGAGAAGAAAGAGTTGGGGAATCCAGAGAAGGAAGAAGCTATGTGGGCCAGAGTCTCCCTGAGATGCAAATTAATCTTCCATTGAATTACTACTATTAGTACTCCTGTGTCAGATTTTAATTTTGTGAAAGGAATTAATATCCTAGTTTTTGATACCCTTATATCTGTAAAAAAAGCAAAACCTGGGGAGTTTTCTTGCAGCTTCATGCTGTATGTACACTGTAGTTATTTTAAAACCTCTCAGTCTTCTCAAAATGACTGCTTGCTTTCCTGACTAGAGGCAGTGTATTATTTGTACCATATATTTCTATTTGCCAAGTATTCCACTTCATTTTGGAACCAATCATCATGTCATGTCAGCATATGGTGGATAATATCTGGATGTGCAAACAAAATGCCAGTTGGCAGAATACCAATTTCAAAATAGGTCAGAAAACTGATCACATTTCACCATAGTTCTCACTAAAGCAAATGAATATTCAATTCAGTGCTTAAATCCAGACACTGTTGGATTTTTACTCCAATAATCCCACTTAATATGAAAAAAACAAATGCTTTCAATAGGCAGATGGATATAACAGAGAGCTGTAACAGTGATAGAATCACTAACATTCCAAAATTACAAACCTTTTATGTACATTTTCCCATTATTAGTTCAAGACTGTATCTGGATAAATCAATTGTTAATTGCAGCATGCTGTGGTTAAAACTGTTCAGCTTGCTTGTCTTGGTAACACAGGAAAACAGTCATCAGTGTGTGGTATCCTAGTGATATTTCTTTTCTATACATTCACTCTTATACATACACTCTTATAAAAATCCCCTTGCACTAAACAGGGTACTGTGCAAATATATTAGAACAGATTGTCACCTAATTATTGTCAGGCTCGCCTAGGACTGGCATGCAACAAAAGTCTTGAACCATTGTTTGCATAATTCCATTGCAGTAAGGATGATACTGTATTTTCCTTTCAAAAAGAAGCACTATTAAAGAGAAACCTGGGGGAATAATTGTGTATTCATACCACAGTTAAATTAAGGGAAGTTTATTTTCTTCTTTTCAATCCATTTCTGACTGCTGGACATCTGAGAGTTAAAGGCTTTAGAGAAGGTTTTTAGAGGAATGAAGGACAACTCCTGTGCCCTGGCTAACATCCCTTATAAAAATAAGATTTGTTCTGTGTCTGGTTCACAGTTACTGATGACTTATTGGTCATTGGCTGCACCCACAGAGAATCTACAACACGACATAGAGCCCCTTAGGATGATAGGAGTATGAAAGTGTCATACAAGATTGATTTTTTTTTTTTAACTTAAACATATTTGTCTGTCTTTTATGTTCTAATATTGCTTTGTAACAGGAAAGCTGGCCTTTTGCTTCTTTGAGCAGATAGAATAAGTATCTTCACTGGCAAAGAGACAGACACCAACTCCAGCCACTTTGAAGGACAGGCAGAAATTCCTTCACCACACCTCATCAAGAGTGGAGCTGTGGGCTACTTTTGGGATGTGACTGGGAGTAAAAGTCAAGTCTGTTTCTTGTCTGTGAAATTAAGATTGACAGTTGGATTTCTAATTTAGATTTAATGTTCTTTATAATTGTTGCAGGAAGGGTGAAAGCTTCAGACAAGCCTTAGCCTCAGATTTTGGCAATGGTTTAAGTTCAAGGAATCACCCTGGCCTGCAAGTTCTAGTGATGGCGAGTCAGATCTGTTTATAAAATGAATTATTTATTAAACAGACAAGAGATAGCAGATGAAAGATCTTAATCAGAACTACTTACTACACAGTATAAAACAAAAAAGAACTACTAGTAGATTACAGCATAACATAAAAATGCACAATATCAAGGTACCTTTATTAGAGCTAGGAAAAGAAATAGTATTGATTAGGAGTCAAATCTAACTTATCACTGAAACCATGGTAATGTGCACATTCCTGCACTTAATCCCTGGGGAGTTACTGCAAAGCAGGTGTTCCTACTCATGGGGGAAACTCCACACGTTTCCAGGGAAATGTGTAGAAAATTTCTGCTCTGTGGAAGTTTGGTATGGCTCTTACAGTTTGAAAGTGGATATCTGTCTGTCAAAAATCCAGCTTGTCTTTCCGGATCTCACTTCCATTAGTAAGATGTTTATTGGCAGTTGGGAGGTGTTCACCCCATGGTGCCAAAATAGCTCACTGTAAGACAGCTTGTCTTGTTTGACTTATCTGGCTGGTTAACAAGCAACAGATAAGCTCTGGTGGGGGTGAGATGCCCTGCTACAATAATATAATGCTCTAAAATCAGTTTCTAGTTAGTTTTCTTTGGCAGCTACAGTACTGCTTTATAGGGTCAGTGTTAGTAAGGAGCTTGAGGAAGCTGCATTTTGAAGGGAGAAGCTGTGGAAGATGGAAGACAAAATAAGTTGGCTTTTACATTTGTGAGGATGATACTTTAATTGCAAGGTGATAGCACTTCTGTTCTAAATTGATACATAGAAATGCCACCGGACCAGGTCTTCCTATTTTCTTTCCTCTTTTTGCTATAGGTTTCCTCTGTCATAGGGGGAGTTATTTAACAATGTAACTATATTCCTTATAAATTTTAGCTATTTTAAAACAAAAACAGTCTGGATTATACTTTCGTCTTTAACTTTTAAAATTTATTATATTTGAGCAACAGGCCTTTAATGCACACAAGCCGACAAAGATATATGCAGAGCACGTAAAATTGTGAATTGAATTAAATACCTGTTTATGCATTTAACCTTAATTTTTATATGAAGCATCAAATCCGTTTTTTAAAAATGTCTGTGTGTTGTTCTGTAGGAACTTAGTGCCTATTTCTTGATATTCTCTGACCCATTTTCTCAAGTTCTGTGTTAAAATTGGAATTTTGTTGATAAAAAACCCAAGAATCCAGAGACTGTTAGCCATTATCCACAATATGAATTTATTTTCTTTTTAAAACCACTTTTAAGATACTGATAGAGCCTACAGCTGTTCTAAGAACAGAAATGGGCTTACAAGCAAGCTCAGGAATCCTGCAGGTAATGTTTAAGTGATAGAAATTTGGTTCTAGTGGAAGCTGTTTATGTACTTTCCTGTTGTCCATGTGAAAATCTGAATGTGTGTCATTACAAATGGAAAATGAGTGCAATAGATGAGTGAATTGTCATATTGTGTTGGTGACTATCATTTTAGTGTTTTTTTCTAAAAAGGAGATAATTTTACTTAAAAAAAAATAGTTTCTTACTGTGGGTTTGTCTGAATTGTGAGGCTCAAAGCAAACTGAAGAAATATTTTGATTCTTGTGTGCATTGCATTTCCAAAATTCTTGAATGTATTTTATTCTAACTGATGCTACATTGCAATACTGAGTAGAACTGAACCTGAATACTTCGTCAGGTGGGACAGGAGAAGGGCCCATACCTGTGGTAGATCTTGCCAGGGATCAGTATTCCAGTTTTCTTTATCAGTGCTTCATCTGCTTTGGAGCAACATCACTTGGTAGAGATGATTTTGGTTTGAACTAAATGTTCATCATTGAGGAGCTCTTGTCTTAAAAACACTGTGATGCTATTATGATGCCTTATTTATGTCTAAACAGTGTAATATCTATGCCTGAACATCTCCAGTATTCCAATAGCTGCAGAGTTTGTGGCATTTCCCAGTGTGTTATAGTTGCCTTCTGTGGATACTAAACTGGTCATAAGCAAAAAACTCTTCAGAGAGAAGGGAAGCAGTTTGCTCATTACTGGTTTTGTGATGGTGTTGAAAGTTATGCAGTGATACTGAGGGGTTTTTTCCATATCATTATTTCCATGCTGCACTGTAAAAAGTGGAGATGATTTCCAAGAATGTATGCAACCCTAGAAATCAGAATAACCTGGTTTTTCAATGAGCAAAAGATATAATGGTCCTGCTTTTCATACAAATTTTCTCATGTTTAAAATAGGTGCGATGCTTCCATAGTTTAAGTCACAAAGCTGTTGCTGTAAAACGGCTTCATGACAGTCAACTATGTGATTAGGGAACTGCTTAAGGCGTTGAACAGAAAATTTGGTGATGTTAAATTTAGAATTAGCAGTATTCTTGGAAGTAATTTTTTAAAAAGAAATAAATTCATTGTACTCTTTGGTAAGGTTTTGGTTGGGTTTTTTTTTTTTTTCCTGTGGAAGTGATATTATGCTTGCAAAGCATTCAAATTTTCCAGCGTGTGGTGAGAGTCTACCACCCGTAGCCCATGAGTAGGAGTGGAGGATCACTTACTCCTATGGATGCTGACAGAACTGAAAGTGTGAGCTGCTTCCCTGCTCTGCACAGACATGTTTTGGGGAATGCTTGGAAGTACAGCTTTGTGTGCCTGTGCTTCTGTGAAAATTATAGGTGCCTCTGGGGTTGGGCATTCAGAGAACAAAGATTGTGACGATTGTGTTTTGGCAGTTGGCTGCCTACGTGGTGATTGAACGCTTAGTGTTCATGAAGAGTTACATAATTCATGACCAAATGATAGATAGGTACTTGATTATAGTGTATGAGTTGCTTCACAGGGAGAAAATATCAGACATGAGCTACTCTTAGTCTGGCTGAGAAAAGCCTAAGAAAAATCAGTTACTGAAAGCGTAGTCAGACAAATTGAAATGAGAAACAAGGTGCAAACACTTAAATATGAGGTCAATTGAGCTCTGGCAGCAACTAGCAAAAGAAATTATTCTTCTTCTGTTCCTTTGAGCCTTGAGAAGACTGGATGTCTTTCTGGAAAATAGGTTTTAGGAGCGCCGAAGGTTGCTGGGTTCACTGCAAAACGTAAAGGGGCTTTGATATACCAGAAGTCAAACTATTATCTAATAGTCCCTTCTGCTCTTGAGTCTTCAAATAGTGTTAATCCACAGCCTCCTGTTAAGGGCTGTGTTTGTGAATCTGTTTGTGTGTTGTGATAGCAGTGGAATAGCTGAGGAGACAGGTAAGTCCCCCAAAGTGTTCTTTCTCAGAGAGGCAGCATTCACATCATCAGTGCTAAATTTTTACTCTCTTTGAGCCTGAAGTGGAAATACACTCACTTCCTGAAGCGGAAATAACACTCAATCTGTTTGTTTCTGGTATGTCAGTAAATCCCTGATAAAATATCTTGTAACATGCATTTATTTATTTGTTTAATGTGTTTAAAGAATCGGTGTAAAATTCTGCTCTTTCCCGGGCAGTTCCTTTCCTGTGTTATTGCCTGTTCTTTTATATATATCTGAAAAGTGTTTTTGCAAACTTTAAGTGTACTTTTCAAAAGGTCGTGCTTTCCACACATTTCTCTTTCAGTTTCTTTGGCTTTTGAGAAACAGGGCTGTACCAGCAACCTGCAGCATGATTGCATCATCAACAGGGGACAAAATTGTGATCCTATCAGTTCTAACAGTTGCAATATTCATGAATGGAATTCTGAAAGTTCAAATAGTTAATCCCAAATAAAATTGTGATCTTTATCCCACTTGACAGCTACATTTATCAAATTATTAAGAGAAAAAATTGATTGCTAAAAGTTATGGTGTGATCTATTATGTGATTTTATCAAGGTATAACTGTATTACCAAGTGGAAACTGCAGACTTATTCAGAATGTGAATTGGACACACAGAACCTGATAATATAGCAATTATATTGCTATATTATCCTAGTTCTTTTCTACTTCTAAATATTTTTTTGCTACTCCTTTCTTTTGCCTTTTTTTGATTCTTTAATAGAAAATATAGAGTTAAAAAATAGGAAAAATGAAGTAATAAAAGCCTGTTTGCTCTTGTACTCTCTAATAAAATTTATCAAATTTTATCAAAATACAAATTTAATCAAAATTTAATCTAAATTTATCTAAACACAAAAATATAAAATCAGTAAATGCTATTTATCAATGCAGCAATGGAAATACGAGTCAGTTGAGTACTTATACAAACTTGTAATTCATACCTGATGTAAAACCTCTGAAGAATAGATACACAGTTTTGTTGGCAAGAGTATTAAACTTTTTTTTGAATAGTTAATGTTCTTAGTCTTTATCACTGTTTAAATAAAACACTTTAAATGCTGTCATTTGTAGCGATATTAAAATTATCATTGCTAGATATAGGCAAATCAGGTGCAAGATTTTACAGCAGTGGAATATTGCTTGGGTTTCTAGTCAGATAAAGCATTATTTTTGGTGGCTGGTATGCTTTTAAAAAAGAAAAAAGCAGCAGCAGCTCTGCTTCAAACAGGTTTGCTCTTGTCATAGCTATTAGTACCAGTCTTTCAATAGCATGTCATGTTGATTGGCAGACACTCCCTTTCCTCTTTTGTGAAGAATAATAATTTTAGTGTGTGCTTGAAATAAAAACCTAGTATAAATGATTTTCTGTTTGTAAAGGAGAAAGCCAGGTTCTTTTTAACATATGTAGATTATGTATTATTGTGTTTCAGGAAGGATTAATCTGTGTTTAAAAAAAAAAACAAGTAATTTTTTTTTTTTTAGAACTGTCATTTTTTAGAAGACATTGTATACCTAGCAGAGCATCCATAGCCAGGATATTTATCTGGGTGGTCATGACATCAAAGTTGGTTCTTTCCAGGGAAGAAGTGAAGTAGAAAAAAAAAATTGAGTTCATGAAAGTATTTTGTCTTTTTTTTTTCCCCTAGGATATTGCTTTTTCTGCTGCTGTTGAAGAGCATAGGGACTCCTTTCATAGTTCCTTAGTTGCTTTTCCTGAACAATCAGCATATATTCCTGCTGAGTGACATGAAAGGAGGTGTTGAAATATTTTGATGCAAATATTACATCATCTAATATTCAAAACCCACCACTATTAATATTAGTTACATCCTTTAAGTGAAAGATATTCTCAGATAAGAATGAAAGCCAATCAGTCTCACTAAAAAAAAAATGTTCAGAATATAGTTTTAAAGGAAAAGGAAAATACTGCCTAGACCAAAGTCTGGAACACTTCTTAATACCTCTGCTCAGTGGAGGTGTAGCAGGTGTCCTGTTGAGTGCCATAAGCTGCAGGGCCATTGCACAGGGGTTTCCATATTGTGCAGAGCACCAGAACCATGCAGTCACAATCCTGCTTTCTTTTCAGTGCACTTCTGTCCATGGCCCTCCTACCAGTCAGCGTTCCTTTTCTGAAAACTATCCCAGTTTGTAACAGGACAACTAATTTCTGTGGTGTGAGCTATTGCTCCCGAGCAGATCAATCTCTTTGGCCATATATAAATATTTAATATGGGTGTTGGTGTGCTCCTCCTTTCCTGTCGTTCCTCCCTGTGGCATTCCAGTTCCCAAAGTTGGGAACCGTTTGGCTGACCTGCCTGGGGGCTGTGCCATCGTGGATGATAGAAAAACCCTCTTCAGGGCTGAATTTTTGTTGAACCCTTAATGCCCACCTTGTATCTGCCCTGAAAACACCCTTGGATGGGCATCTGCTTTGTAAATTCCTTGCAATGCCCGTGCTGGATCCTTGCTGGTGTCCATAAAGACTGGTGCCTCTGCAAGGATGTCATGTTCACCGATGAAAAGAAGGTAATCTTACTCCAAGATACTATTTCATTATATTAATAGATAAAATATCCTTCATGAAGAACGAGCCACATTATTGCATATTTGGAGCTAAAAATAGGCTATCCTAACATAAAACTTTCAAAGCCAGGCTGAAATATTTAAGTGCAGAAGCAGAAGAAAGCCCTTAAGACATGACAGCCATCTAGAAAGGCAAAAATATTTAAGTGTGCTAGAAGGTATAGATGCATAATAGTCTGTAGCAAATGTAAATAAAAGGAAATATTACTACTGGAATATCAACATATTAAAATTCAGAGAAAAGCACCAAAAAATGGGATATCAAGGTCATCAAGAAAACTTTTCAAACAAACAAAAAGAAAGATAATAATCTTACAGGAGGAATAAAAAAAATAAAGATGTAGAGTACCTAGGAATAATTCAGGATATTTTTATGTGGAGATTGTCCTATACTCTGAACATTTAAATTGCTTTCCTATTATAATTTTTTAAGTCTAGATCTCTTAGTCTGTCATCCTGGGAAGTTATACTGGCCTTCTAAGAAATATAAAGATCTTATTTTTTAATTTTCATTAATGTAAATATAAAACAAATATAGGACGCAACTTGAAGAATGAAATGATATTTTTTCATTTAAAATGTGGGATTTTTTTAAACTTATATAGTAGATAAAACTTATTTAATAACTTATATATTTAAACTGTATTGAAAATAATTATATATTCCTAGTCTGTGAGAGAAGTAATTTTTAAAATTTAATTCCAATGAAAATATAAATTAGAAAATCTATAAATAAACCTAAATAATAAATTTCTCAACTGTGCTCTCTTCATTAAAATTTCATCACTTTCAGAGTTGAACTAACAGTGCTTCAAAGACCTATGGGCATGGTATTTCAAATAACCATAGCAGGGTGTTTTTGCCTACATAATGCCACCACATGGTGGCTTTCTCTGTGGCTGTGCATTATTTAGGGGACACTTCATGCTTTTTCTTCCTGTGAGGTGTTACTAGCGTCCCAACAACCTGCACTGAAATTATTCTTGATAAATAGCTTTCATGATTAGTATTTGTAAATCTGCTTGCAGGTCTTTGTCTGAGTTTCAGATTTTTTAAAATCTGAAATTACCTGCTTGTTAGCCATAGCTTCATTACTGCACAAATAATAGAAAATAATTTCAGAATCAGAAAAGTGCTAACGTTGTTGTGGTTTACAGCTATCAACTAAGTGCCACGCCCCAATCACTCATTTCCACCAATGGAGGGGTGATGGGAATGAGAAGATTGAATCTCTGTCTCAAAATTAAGAAAGCTCCTGGGCTGAGATAAGGGCAGTTTGTTAGGTAAAGCAACACAAGGAATTAATTCATCATGTCACATGGCCTGGCAGGTGTTATCTGCAGGAAAGCTGGGCTTCATGGCATGTAATGGTGTCTTGGCAAGACAGATGCCAGCACTCCAAACATCCCTTTGCTTCTTTTCCCCTCCACATTACATGCTGAGAATGATGCCATGTGGTGTGGAATGTCCCTTTGGTCACTTGCGTAGGCTTTCCTGGCTGTGTCCCCTCCCAACTCCTTGTCTACCCCCAGTTTCCTCGCTGGTGGGGTGGGCTGGGGAGCAGAAAAGGCTTTGGCTTTGTGCAAATACTGCTCAGGACAAACAAAATCATCCCTATGGCACGGTTTCCAGCTCGAGTCCAACGCATACCAGCAACTGTGAAGTAAATTAATTAAATACCTGAGCCGAAGCCAGAACATGGGCATGAGGGATTGAAGCAGAGTGTTACTTCTGTGCTTGGTGCTTTACTGCTTTGGATCATGAGTGAAGAGAAGAGCCCTCAGCAATAATTGCTCCAATGAATCACAAATCATTGCAATTCCATGCTGATTTTTAGAATTTCTTCTGGACTTTCTTTTTGTTTGCTTTCATTAATCCAATCTGTGCTGCACTGACTTTCCATTAATTTCTTGACATGGCATCTTGAGTCTTGACCTTTCTAAGTAGGATGCCTTGTCTGTCTGATACTCATGTTCTTTTGTACTTCTAATTTCTATTTTACTTCCAATAGTTCTTCATAATTTTTTCCATCTTTTCATTTACCAGATCTTTGGTACCTTTCAAATGCTAAATGCTCTCCCATATATCCTTAGTAACCATGCTGGATTTTTCTGTCCTTTTTAATATTTAGGTTTTATTGGATGAATGTAGATTGCACCTTCTCTAACTCTACCTTAAATAATTGCCACTTAAGGGAATTAAGAAGTACAAGGGAAGGAAAATGCTGACCCATAGACTAAGCAGAAGGAAAAAACGTTCCCACTGGGTCCAATTTCCTAAGAAGGACCATCAGGATAGTGACTAGGACCTGAAATTATGGGCTGAATGACCTCTAAAACATTATCAGTTCAGAGAGGAGCTTGTCTATAACTGTTTGCACTAAAGGAAATGAAGATAGGTAGAAGTCTCACAGAAGAAAGATTGCTTCACTTTCTTGGTGAACATGTAAGAGCATAATATGAAACTATATCTCATATAAATACACTGCATGTCGGCTGTCTATAATTCTTGTATCATGTCAAAAAGCCATGGAGACAGATATCATATCTTGTAACTCCCAGCTGGCCAGGTAGTGGGGAACCCCTTTTCCTTAGTACATCTTCTGAATTTAAGATATTTTATGCATGTCTTGCATTTATTGGAATGAGTATGCACTCATCAATATCTAACATCAAAGAAATGGTTTGTACTTAAGTAACCACTGCAGATTTAATGCAGATGTTTTCATTCTCTGAGTCATTACAATATGATTTTCATATAATTTTCTCTGATAGTAAAAAGAGACCTTAAAGTGACTGCAATTTTCATATAAATTGCATAGGAACCTGAGCATTAATAAAAGCTCTGGGCTTCAGACAATTCAGATTCCACATGTCTGGATGAAAGGTACTGCTGGTTTAAGTGGGTGCAATTCCAGTTCCTCAGCTTTGGAAAGTAGAGGAGGTCCCTGACATCCAAAAGCAGAATTTCTGGACAGGTTTCTGCAGTATAGCTAAAAGGATTTCTCTGGTATTTAAACAAGATCAGACACTGATTGTCACAATGCCTGTTTAAATAACATTTCAGAAACCTAGAATATTGTTAATGGAGGTTTTTATTAGTAATTTTCCTATAGTTAAAATAGTGGGTTGCCCTGTAAGTGTTTGGAATTATAGATGATTCTTACAAAGAATCATTGAGATAACTACCATACCACATGCTAAACTATGCTCCTACTTCTTTTATAGATTGCCAAAATGGTGCTTCTTAATCAGTCTGGGAACTAATAGCAGATAACAGTTCTCAGAAAACAGGTTTTATAAGATGTAAAAGAATTTACCTGCTTTGAAGTAATAGTATCTAGAGGAAGCACAAAATGAAAGCATCTTTTGATAGCAAAGAAAGTCAAAACTGATTATCAAGTTATCTCAAGATACACTGAAAGGTTTTAGGCAAGTATTTTTAATGTAACATTGATTTTGGATTTGGTGTATCCAAAATTCAGAACTTTATTTGAAGAATTTGAAGTTAGGACAGGAGTATTAAACAGCCAATTGTGCACTCAGTAGAATAGTTTCAGTAGTTTCTGGAATGTTAAAGTAATGTAAAATTAAAAAGGAAAAGCCATGGTGAAACATTTGGAGCCCTCATGTATTAGTGCATGTCACCACCACAAAGTGCCCGTGGGATAAAGCTGCTTCTAGTCAACTCAAGTTAGCCTCGTCTGGTAAGGATTTATCTACAAATCCTTACTGTTACAATAGGATTCAGTGTTCTATTAATTGTTGTTGACGCTTTCTTTTGAAGTCCACCTTCCTCTGAGCAATTCAGCTACTTTCAAAATTGTCAGTAAAATTTGCTGAGCCGTTTGTGTTCTTCTATCCACTCAAACAAAAATACTGAAATGTGAAGTAAGAAGTTTATCAGCATATGAGAATAATGAAATCTCAGTTATCTGTAATTCAGCAGAGCCCTACTTGTAGGACAGATCAAGAGGGCTAAGACAGGGGAACACAATCCTCTGTTCTCTGTTGTAGTTGTGGGGGGGATTTTGTTGCATATGCTGTTTCCTGCAAACCTTTGAGCTATGTAAGTGACCAACTGTTTGCATATATTTCTTATAATATCTTGACATATCAGTTTTAAAATTATAAAAGGCAATCATTCTAAAATTAACAAAAAAATAGAGCATTTTTGATAAATAAAGCTATTGTCATATCTGATGACTGGTATGCAACAGTCAACACCAATTGCAAGAAGATATTGTCAGGTTTGGGATATTGGCCAAGTACGCAGGGACACAGAGTCAATGGGTATAACTTGGTATAACCACCATGAGGCTCCTGAGAATCTTGGAAAAACAGAGAGAGCAAATGACACTTTGATGGAGACATTAGACCTCCTGATTCTGAAAGTACTTCAATTTTGCTGCCACCTTGTCACCAAAAACTGGGAGAAAATTGGTTGATTTTGAGGGGATGTTTTTAGGTAAGGCAGCTCAGACTCTGGTGTGAAGTGGGTTTCAGAAGGTGGCTGTGCATTTGCACAAGTGGCTCCCAGTCTAAAGATGATCCACTTTGCAATGTCAGTGCCATCTCTCTGTGGTGATTCTGCTATGCAGAAGTAAGCTATAATGAGATGTCCATATTGTGACATGTGAGATTTTTAGGCATAATGATTTTTTCAAATTATTTTTAAATTTCATCAACTTCTAGACTTTATCCTTTCTTAAATTCACAACTTTTCTTTTTCTTTCTTTCTTTTCTTTAGGATGATTTTCAAAATAAATGCAGATCTTTTCAATATTAGCATTAACAGATAAACTGAGCTGATTAAAGTTATTTTTGCCAGTGTTTTTTTTTAAAGAAATCATTGTAGAATTTGCAATTTGATTGCCCCTGATGCTGATTGGCAGAAGTAGGTCTCTTTCTTCGCTAATCTAGAATTGCAGATGTTATAGAAAGAAACAGAAAATTTAAAGTTGTACTTCAGTTAAAATATCAAGTTTATGTTGATAAAGCTTTTAGTACTTTTGAATTTATGTTTCATTTGCATACCATAGCATTATATTGCATTTGCCAAAGCAGTTCCTTCTTTCTCCAAATACTGTTGTGTACCTGCTCTGACTTCACTGGGCATATATATGTCTAAATTTGGTGGAATATTAATTCTGTATTTTCAGTAGGTTTTACTAATTTACTTTAGTGTTTCAGGTACTATCT
Source organism: Haemorhous mexicanus (assembly GCF_027477595.1). NCBI lineage: Eukaryota > Metazoa > Chordata > Aves > Passeriformes > Fringillidae > Haemorhous > Haemorhous mexicanus. The sequence goes on along the minus strand of NC_082341.1, from coordinate 100,170,726 downwards.
CCTACTTTGAAAAGAAGGTAATTGTTGCTTTTACACCAATGCTCCACTTGCATTGTTAGAAAGATACCTGATAATAGATTTAAAAACTACAGAGAAAATAAGTTCTAATAGGCTTTGGCTATATAGGATGAATAAAGCCAAATAATTGTCCTTATTTTTCAGGATTTTCTGACTATAAATATACCCATATGGCCATTGTTGTCCAAGAAATTACTACCAGATTCCATGTTTGAAGAAATAATAAAACATGTCCTAAGCTTTCAAGATTCATGGTAGCTTTTAAGAAGTCCGAAGTGTTTTGGAAAGGCCATGCTATCTGACTAGTTCATATTTTAATTAAAAAAATAACATGAATTACACATAAGTAAACAGAATTTCTAAAGCTCTGGTAAACAAGTGCAGTGTTATATAGAAGAAATTGCAGTGTTTAGGACAGGGAGAAATAGAACCAATCCGAGTTTTCAATCTGTACCCTGCTACAGTATGGATTGTACTCAGCAAGATGTTTTCCAATAATTAAGGGCCTTAGGCTTCTAAGATGCTTAGGAGCATCTAAACATGGTTATTGTTACAGTTATATGAGGTGGGAGATAACTTAAATGATGTCTTTTCACTTTACAGTAAACTTTTTTTTTTGTTTACATTGTTTAGAAATTGAGTTTTAAGTGTATTGAGCTTTTATGAGTGTCTCTCAGCAAGCCAGGAACTCTGAGTTTCTAAAGAATACTGAGATACAGGATTTGTATTGTTGGGTTAATTTTTTATTTTATAAACTGTGATAGGTAAATCAGCCATGAAATATAAAACTGATTTCATTTTATTGTTTTGATTAATTTTCCATAAGAAATACTGTATTTATATTTCACATTTTTTTAGAAATATTTGTAATAGATTTATGGTTCTTCAGTGTTGTGATTTGGTTTAATTTTTATTGTATAGAACCAAAATTTCATTGCCGATTTTTGTATTTAAAGGCTTGTTAATCTGCATTGATTTCTTAGTTTGGTTTTGGTTCTGAGCCGAAAAGTACAGTACATCACTGACTGTTCTATCACCTGACAGCGACTGATAAAGCATCCGTGCAGAAAGTGTCAGAAAAGGTTAATATTTATTGATTTTATGGCGCTACAACCAATGTAGTTTTGCCATCAAAGATGTATGGCCACCAGCAATGGAATCTGTAAAATTGCAGGTTGGATGCTAGTTTTTATTATAACCTATGCCAGTATTCTGGCCTTAAAAAATGACAGATATTTAATTTAAGACAAAAGGTTTTGAATGTACAGCTACTGTATACCTGCAACAGGAATTCAGTGTTCTTAAATTAAATCCAAACGCAGCACTTCAAAGTTTAGGGGTCGGGGGTGTATGTGGGGGGGGACACGGAACCTTGAATTGCAAATGACAATCACATTTAGCCTTTTCATCCACTTAACTATGTGCTATTGATCTGTAGAAGGTGCCCAAGCAAGTGATAGCTAAAATTATGAGCAATAAAGGGCTTGCTTCTTCAAACAAAAAGTATATAATTAGTAGGAGTGGAGGAGGGGGCAGAGCCTGTGTGTGGTTTTAAAGGCATTTAAACAAGATGGACTGAGTGCAACAGCAGTTTGTAAGAGTACACGAGGAGAAATCTGGTTGCCTTGAAGCATAAATCCATGGTCTGGTTGCAGCTTGTGTGTAAAAATTAGGCATGCACTCCAGCCTTTACATTTATCTCCATCAGGGTTTGCCTGACAGAGAGACAATCTGTTGGTTTGCCTACATCAACTAGGGAGAGGAAAATTTTGTGAAGCTTTGGTTCTTTTAAATGCATCCATAGTTTGCATTTTTATTCTATTTTTCATTTAGATGACTTTTGATATCAATCTTTTCATAACTGATAGTTCTATTGATACATCAGGAAGGTTTGCAAGAAGATAGAAGAATACTTACTGAAGTGCTGAAAATTAGCCAACTGAAATGCATACAGACATGCATAGAGCTTATAGAAGCAGGTTTGTCGGGAATTTTAGCAGGATGTGGCTCCAGATCTTTAGAATCCTTGTTTAATTACTTATTACATAAGTATTATTTTCATGGTACAGTCTTGCATGCAGAATTTCTCCCCCACTTTCTTTAAGGTACACTGTCAGGGACAATGGGTTTGTTTTTGAACAAAGCCTAATGATAATTCAGCAGTGAGAAACTCTTATTCTAACATGACTGGTAGAATAAATTACATGGCATACAGTAAACATGCTTTAGATCGCCTCTTCTCTGTACCACATTTTTCTGTTGAGCTTTATACCACCAGTTTGTCTGGGTTCTTTTTCCCCAGACAGCTTACCCATTTTATTGTGCTCATTTAGAGGAAAGAAAAACTGTTTGTCTCCTTGAAAGGCAAGAGAACAGTGAGTGGAAAACTACTTTTATAGCTAAAATACCATTATAATATATGGCAACTAAAATTCTAAAATTGAAGGAGAAGATACAAGAGAAAAATCTTAAATCACTTTTTTAAAGCCACTGACAATTTGAAATATTCCCATGAAGATTTCTATTTTTTTCTTCCTTCCTTGAACTTAGTAAAATGTGATTTTTAGAATGATTGTTACAATAACTTGTTTAATTTCAATAATTCAAATAAGAACCATTCCTCTTTTAACTCCACCTTTTTTATTTTAATGACTGTGTCATTAATCTAACATTTTCCATTTTTATTGGGCTTCATTTTTCCCTCTTCTGATCTCTTTAAATTATGGCTATGAAAGGCACACACTCAGCAGTGGCATGCACTGGCTGCATTTTTACATCCCTCTACCCCTTTGTCTCATGGTTTTAATTTTCGGTAAAGCCAAGTGCCACCAACCTTGTGGCTGTGTGGTGTCTGTAAGTGACTTCCAGGCTACAGCTCTGGATGGCAGCTTAGTGACAGAAGGTTTTTCAAACACTTGATTTCTTTATTTTTTTTACCTTTTTAAATTAAATATCACTGCTATGAAGTATTTGTTATACTTTCTAACACCTTCACCCCAAAATTGGTTATTACCATACATAATGATTGATATATTGTTAGCTGATTTTAACAAATGATTTTGTGGAATTATTACTTATACCATAATGTAATTAATTTTTAGTACCCAGCAATACAGAATTGAAGCCATATATTTATTTTGCATTGCTTAACCATAAGAAGACCTCATTACCTTAAAACATCATTCATTGAGTAAATAAAATAAATTTATTATAAGATTTGTCCAAATTCGATATAGAACTAAAGGATAAAGAAAAAAAGGTATTTTGAGTCCACAACTCACTGAATGATTACATGAGCTTGTGTTCCCTCGTGTCTATGAGAAATGGTGAGGAAAATAAGGAGCCCTGAAATTCCTTATAATTCAAATTTTACTTGTACTCAAGTGGCTTTGTGACTGAACTTCAAGTGCAGGATAAGAAGTGGTCCATCAGGTTTGAGTTAGGATTGAGATTAGAGTTCATCTGTGGTAATGCTGCTCTAAAAAGCAGTTTATGTGTACTGTGTATGTGCTACTACTAGTGCTGCAAAATCACTGAGTGTCTGCAACACAAGGTAGTATTTGCTTATATTTAACCCAAAAAACTCACCATGAGCCAGAAATTACTGCATTGTATTTCAGATATAAGGTGTAAAACCAAAACAGTGTTATTGAAATCACTGTATCACTATTTGCAAAACCCATAAGGTAGCAGAGTGTTTCCTCAGCCAGCTCCACTGGCTGTGGAGCTCTGCTGTGGGCATGGAGATGCACTGGTGCATCTCTGGAATGCTGCCATGGTAAGAGGTATTTGAGCGGGTGTGGAGTGGGAGATGGACAAAAGTCTTTCCAGCCCCACACAATCCTGCTCACCTCATACAAGCCTGAACTCTCTGTCCTGTAAGCAGAGAAACACAGAGCCCTGTCTGTGTTCTCCCCTTCTGCCCATACTGGGCATGGGGATACCTTGCTGTTTGGTAAATAATGTGACTGCCCTCACTGATCTGTAGAGGAATGCCCTGGCAATTAATTCTTGGTCATTATTTTCTTTAGTTAATCAATTGCATTTATTTTTATCTACAGTTTTCTTCAAGTGTTTCTTGGTATAATACTTCATGAAATAATTTATTTAGATTTTCTTGAGCCTCCTTACCAAAGTTATAAATTCAATTGCATTGCTTTATTGACTGTAATGTTACAGAGCAGTTAGTTTTTATTGTTTTTGTAGGGTAAAATGTGTGATTTTATTGTTCATTTTTATATCTCAGATATCGTCTTTTATTAGAATTTTGAAATGTATCATCTTCAGGATAAGATTTATCCATAGTGCTAAGTAGGCATTTTAAAATGCTGATTATTTAACCTGTAATTCATCTTAAAAGTCAGATTTTGGTTTTGGTAGAGCCAGAAATGTAAGCATAATTTCCCTTGCAGTTTCTTTTTCTCAAGAAGCACTCATAAGAATTGCAATATCCATCCCAGCCCTTTATTTTGCTTAAGGAAGGAAAGAGCAGCAATAACACTCTGGAGTATTGTGTCAACACTCTGCCTTATCCCTCTTTCCCTGTTCTTTGGTCAAAATATGACAGGCAGAAAGGGAAAGGTCCCACTTCTGTGTGGATGTATGTAGTTATATATATAGGAAATTTTTTTTGGCAAATAAACTGTATATTACTTATGTAGTAAGTTTAGATTTCTTGCAATTGCAACTTTAAAATTATTTGTTGATTTTAGAGTAAATACAAAATCACAACTGTCTAAAGCTGTAATTTTTATAACTAATACATAATATGCTCAAATATAACTTTTTCTTCCTAGGTGTTTTACCTGGAAAGATATAATTGCTTGAAATTCCAAAGTTTCATATAGATATCTAAGCCCAAAGAAAGATATGTCAGTTTTCTGTGGACAGCTTACTCAAGCATTGTGTTTTTTCAGCAGCAACTTCGGCATGTTACTTCAATTCACTGTGTGGTACTTGAGACTATTTCCTTCAGTTTATATCTAGGTATTGTTAATTAGGCCTCACCACGTTTAAGATGGGGTGTGGATGAGTCAGGTGATGTGTTCTCTTTCCCCTTGTGTCATCATCTTTACTTTTCTCTACAGTACAGTGCAGTCAAGGCGGTAGTGGTATGGGTAACTTTTAAATTATTGATTAGTCCAGCTGATATTTAAAGGTGAAGTATTTAAACATCACTAGCAATTTGGGGATTTTGACCCCCAACAACCACTTTTTTTTTGCTGCTGGGGAGCAATTGCAATCAGTGTTCAGAGGCTTCAAATTGTCATTTACTTTCCGATAGTGAAGTAGCATTACTGATAAAAGTGTGCTTTATTCCTTTTTTAATGTCATTTGAGACAGAGAAAAGATTGGGACAGATGCTAAAGAGCTGGTTACATTTTTCAAAGAATGCAGTTATTAATTAATGCAATTCATAAACCAAGCTACACAGATAAACTGACTCATTGAAACTTCATTGTGCTGTGGGGAAAAAAAGGAATAGCTGTAATTTGGAGGAAAATGTTCTATATCTTTCATATCAAACTGAGACAGCAACTCCCTATCTTTAGCATACAGTGAAAATTAACTTCTTGCCTTTGCAAAATGAGTTTGTGTTGTGTGTCTGTGCTTGCCCACATTTGTTAACAAAACCCCGGTCAGTAATGAACTTGATAAATATTGGGAAGGAAGATATTCTGATAGTAAGGCTTTCAAGATAAATGGGTGGACTTTCACTGTACAAAAGTAGGAAACTTTGACAGTGGAACCTATGAAATTGTCATGAGTCTCTTTACTTTCCTAGTCTCCCCTTTTAAAAATTTTTAGTGTATTTCAGAAGTAGAGAAGCAATATTATACAATTTAGAAGCAATCCAGATAATTTCAGATCTGTAGCGAGAGAGAGGAAATGGGGTAATTAAAGAGGAATTAAAGTCCAATTCTGTAAGCATGTTACATACTTAACTACCTTGTAAATGTCCAACCTCCTGCTGAAATTGTGTTGGATGCTCAGTTCAGACACAGATGTATGGATGAGGCCTCTTTCAGCCTTAGGTAGGGAGCTGAAAGAAGGTCCTGCAGCCAAGTCCCAGCCTCTCAAGGAACTAGTCTTCTCCTAATACAGGGCATCTTTTCAACATCAAAATTGAACCTATTCTGCTGTGATGAAGATGTATATTAATAATGATATGCACTGTCTTTAATAATGTGGCAAAAGGAAATAGAAACTCTGGATAGGGCTTCAACTCAAAAAAGTAAGGAGTGCTGTGCGTGTAAGGAGTAGAATGTGGTAACAAGTACAGGAATGTGGTCTTGTATTTCAAAGAGAAGAAACAGAGTGTTCCCCTTACTCCTGGCACAACTTGGCTGCTGATAGCAGTATTGTCTTAGAAAGTCTCTTCTGTAACTCCTTTATGGGACCTGCTCAGCAGCAGTGCCAAATCTAAAATTCCTTTCTGGCTAACTGTGTCATCTCATCCCTAGATTTGCTGGTCAGGGACATTAATCTCAAACAGTGTGTTTTGCAGTAGGGATGGTTGGTAAATACTGCAGCCTTCATTTGAATGAAATATATAAGCTGTCTGATATGGCTCCTGTTAAAAACTCTGAATTTGCAGATGATGCAAAGATGAAAAGGTGTGATTCACAGTGTCTCTGTTTCCTTGTGCTCTGTAGACCAGTGTGCAACCACGCCCTTCACCTTAAGCAGGCACACAGTGAAGCTCTGCGTAACTTGTGCTGTTTCAGCCTTTGTACCATAAAACAGCAGACTGCATGAATAAGAGAGCCTGGATAGGTTTTCATCATTGTCCAAAATTGCTCAGATGTAGATAGGGCAAATGTAGAATCTGAATACCTCCCTAAAACTGGGTCATTTGTTGCCAGGGGTTGGGTAGAAGGAAGGACATAGAGTATTCCAGCGGATTTTTTGTCATCAAGAATCATTAGCTGCAGCTGGCCTCAGCTTAAATCGCTCTGAACTTAGCCATCTTATGGTGGGAGACATTTGACCTTCATCTAGTCCAAGAAAATGAAGAAACTGGTTCGTCCTCACTCCCCATACATACTTTTTCTTCAAGACCAGGCAGGAGTTCAGCAGAGCTGACATTTGGCCTCTTCTTCCTTAATTTTAATAGTTGTCTTTGAAAGAAATTGCCAAATTATTAAATGTTTAATATCTCAGCACTTAAAACATATAATTTTTAAACAGTCATGTATAATATTCTTTTATGTGCATATGTAGTAAAGTGCACTTATATCTTCCTTTGTGTTTGATCATTAGCAGATATATTATAATGTCAATATATGCTATGAATGATATTTTAAACAAACCTTCTACTGACTTGGCTGTAAACTTGTGAAAAAACATTGGTTTCACCTTAAGGTTTTAATTTCCTTATGTTTAGTATAAAATCAATACTTTAAGAGTGACTAAAATAACAACCAGCCAGTATTTACTGCTTTTATGCTGAACATTTCACATCAGAAGAATGTAGGAGGAGTGTCTGAGTTATAATTTAAGCATTTATAACCATCATTCTACTTCATCTGAGAAAGCTTACTTTATTAGGTCTAGAATTACAATCTATTCAATTAAAGCATTTCTCAGATAAGTACTCTGAGTGGTAAGAAGTATTTCCTAAATCTCAGATGTAGACACTTGAATTTAGCATAGTCCTTCACCATTAAAAGTCAGGAATAGTTTGTCTAATATCAATAAAGATCAGTTTTAAATTGCTGGAAAAGAATGAAAGAATTGTGTCCACTACATTGTCTTTAAAAATAACGTTAAAAGCCTGAATATGGTTATTGGAGTGTCTGTTCATAGATGTATGAGCTAGATAAAGGGCATTTTGCCATAATGTGTCAGATTATTTTGACTTCAATTTTTCATGAGGCATGTTAAGTTAAGGTAGTGCCTAATGTGAGTAATAGTGACAGAATCTGACCTTTGCATGTGATTTTTTTTTCCTTTTCTATAATGATAGTGAGCATCTGAAGTAAACCTTATATCAGCCAGAAAGTGTTACTTTTTGTCATTTTTCACAGTGAGCCAATTGGAGTTGGTTTTAAATCTCTTGTCTCGTGATCCATAATCTTTCTTCTTTGTCCTGTCTTACTTTCCAAAACAGAGCATAACTAAACACTTAGGAGTGATCAATAAACCACTGCTTTGGCAAAAAGGTAGCACTACAAAGAAACAAAGCAAAACAACAAACAATACCCCAAAAGGTAACTCAAGTTTCTGTCTAGATGGTACAATTGGTCTTAATGCTGTCTGTAGCTTTAAAGCTGTAAAGATTTTATCTAGCAGTGGCACATTCTTTTTTAGATTATGAATATCAAGTTCAGAGATAAAAAAGAAGTGAAAGATAACAACTCTGAGTGCACTTTATTTTTGCCCATTCCAGCTTGAGGAAGGCTGTTCCAGACTGGTCTTGCTTAGTCCTGTATTTTTGTCTCATAACTTCAGGTTATTTTGCTACATGTCCTTGAAAGAATTCCTTTGTCTGTGTCATAAATCCTTGCCAAGCCTTTTCTGACTGCACAGGATGCGCATAGGTTTTGTATTGTCATTCACGCCAACAGTACGTCCTCTAAAGCGACACTACGTTTTCATTAGTGGGATACGGCAAAAATTATTTTTAAATACGGTCTGGCACTGAATTTTATATTTCACTTTTATATATGTAATGAATCTAAACCTGAGCATGGATACCTTGTAAGTATTTAGTCATGGAAGGAAGCATTATATCCAGGTTTCTAAAAGTCAAATGAAGCCAAGTGGAAACGTAAACACTGTTTAGTGTTTGGCTTGATCCGGTGATGAAGTTAAGAGAGTTTTGTGAAGCAATCAAAGATTATTTAGTCAAAAAGAGCAAGGCTGTAAAGTAGACAATGTCATATGAACCAATAGGTCTCTCACTCTTGCAACTGCAGGCTGATACCAGAATCACCAGCACCAGCAATTTGTGCCTTTATTTGGTGATAAATTAAAGAGGCCTCCCTGAGCTCATACAAGCAGAAAGAAATGATCTCAGACGTTTGTGAGTCACACTGTGTCTGATTAAGTTAAAGGTATAGGAGATGCAGAAAACTGCTGTGTGTGGCTATTTCTGATATATTGTGTTACGGACACTGCAGCAAAGACAGACGTTGTAGGTTTGGCATACAAACACAATGTTGTTTGATCTAACCAGTGATGCTGAATTGGTCAGCAAAAAACACCAGTGACAAACTTTCAGCTGAATATACAATTACGGAGTTGACCAACAGTTTTAATGTATTTTCCAGGCAGCTGATAGCATTTTCCATAGTCCAAGTCTGCTGAGACTACTTCAGTTGCATTTATCATTTCAATAAAGACTAAGTAGAAATTCATGTTCTGTCTTACGTATTTTTCTTACGTTTGACACACTATGGTGATGGCTCTTCTTTGCTTTAAATCCTGTTACATTTCTAGAGATACACTTTTTCAGCTCTGGGAATAAAAGTGAGAAACTTTCTGACTGGAGCTAGATAACAGTTATATCTTTTTATGACTTAATGCATTCATGCTGTTCTGAAATGGAGGACCATATTGCTCCTGGATGTGGGAGCTGTGCTTGCATCCATTAGCTCTTCAAGGGGAGCAACAGACATGATTCCACAGGAATACAATGATTCCTGTGTTTGGAGAACCCTTAGTAAGACATTAGAAGCAAGTAACTCCATTGTGAACTCTCTTCAACAATGTACTAGCTCCAAGTGCAACAAAGCAATTTGGTTTTTTACTTTGAGATACTGTTTCTTACTGTGTGCACTGTCGTGTAGTTTCATCACTGCTGAACACAGGGGAGCTGCTTATTAGAATTATTAACTAAGTTTTTAAAGACGCTGACAGATCAGTTTTGTTAATAATCAGTGTTAAATTTGCTTGTGCCCTTTGGTTGGGACATAAGTGTAACATGGTCCATAAACTTGTTTTAGAGTTTTGTGGATACTTTAATGCCTTACTGATGAATGAATTGTTGTATACCATTATATTTTTTACAGTATTCATCATGTGTTATTTTGAGTTGCAACGTTTTCTTGCAATATACATTGTACTGAATGCAGCAAACCTATGTATGAAATAATGGTACTTTTCATAAGTACTGTTTTCACTTTTTAATTGTAGGGATGCTGATATTTAAAGTGGTTGATTATTTTTGAGCAAGGCAGAAGGTACCACACGCAGTGGAATGCTGGAATAGCATGCTGTACTACATTAATTCAGTCTGACTGTTTGTGTGTTTCATTCTGGATCTGCACAGCTTCTATGCTTGTTTCACTTTTCAACTGAAGGTGTTTTTTCTGCAGTTGTATTATGGAAACGTTCCTTGATGTGGATTTACTTACAGTGGTGTAAAGGCTGTTTTTGTTTAGGTGGGTTCTTTATCAACCAAGTGTGCTGGACATTTTTAAGACCAAAGCAGCTCACTATCATGAGGATTTTATCACCATTCAAGCTCTAGACCCGGTCTGGTAGCTGGACATTGCAGTGGTTTTCGGGTTTGTTCTTTTTTGTTTTGTTTGTTTTGTTTTATTATTTTTTTCCTTTTTTGCGTTATTGGTGTAGCTGGATTCTTAGTAGATTATTACAAGATAAGACTTACTCTTGCAGCAGTAGAGAAAATCTAAGTTACAGGCTGCTTTGCACAAGCCTTTCCTCAGCCTTCTCTTTTTCCTTCTCTTTTAACTTTTATTTCTTGATTTCTCTTCCTGGAAAGAATATGTAATGCAATTTTCTCTTGAAAGATAAGAGCTTATATCAGTTTAATAGTGAAATATAATTTTCCATATATCTTATAATCTATTTATCTAAAAGTACCTACTTTTGTACCTATGCAACCCAAGTTTATACCTTTTTGGAAAGACATTTAAAATATCATCTAGTTTGCATTCACTAGTTAAGGAGTATTGTGTTGTTTATTGCAGCAAAATAGAGTATCACCAGCAATATGTTGAATAAAACCAGTAATATTTACAAGGAACTTCTTGGCCCAGTTCTGAGTAGTCAGGAAAGCCTGGACATTTGGCTTCAGTATTTTCCACTGGAGGAGAAATACTTCCAGGATATTATATTCCTGATTTAATACTTTATGGAGTATATACAAGTTTTATACTGGGCCATCAGATGGCAAGACCAAACTGCAAAGGATGATGCACTCTCTGGCCCTGAACAAGAGCCAGAGCAGAACACCTTGTGTTAAAAGATTTCTAGTGAGGACTATGCACATACATGTTGCTTCTGTTGTATAACTTTGATCTTTATTAATGTGCCAAGAATGAGCAGTGCCCTTATAGTAGGCTTAGATAGTTTTATAAACAGCCTATACTTCTCCTACAAGCATTGATTTACTTCTTATTATTAATCTTCCAGTTAAATCTAGTTGCTTATGCCCTGTGGTTAATTATGTGCAAGAAAGGTGTACTTTTGATAAAATGCTATATTAACTTTTCACAATTAATCAATTAAAATTCAGAATGTAACATATTAAATGGATATTTTTAGTACAAAGGAGCAATATTTTCTGTAACTTTCTAGAAATACTGGAACTCACATAAATAAAAACAGGTGTGTTCTTCCAAATACTCGCATTGTCATGGTTACATTTGCTACCTATTTTGGTCCTTTCCAGTAATACACCATATTCTGGGCCACAGGTAATGGCAATTTTCCTAATTTTATTAATATCACTAAATATTAACCTGTGTAATCTCCAGCCGTGGAAATTTGCAGAAATGTATATGAAAGTTTTCAGTAACAGAGTCCCTAGGAGACCTGTGCTTAGGGTGTAGTCCAGCAGTTCATTAGAGTTCTAAATTTAAAACAAAATTGCATGACATGAAAATGAAAGATAAATATTTTAATCTTTCAGAATTTTTTGCTAATGCAATAAAAATTTTGCATTTCCTGTATTAACTTTATAAGTGCAATATAAATTAGCTTGATTTTAGTAGCTGCAAAAAAATCATTTAATACCATGTTCCTCCTATGCTAATATTTAGAACCAGTTAAATATTTTCTTTGGAATTTGGTATTGTAGATTGATTCTTTTTCCCCGTGTTTTTTGTTGTTTTGTTTTGGTTTGGTTTTTTTAATCTTGGAGAGAATAAAACACTTTTTACTTTTGAAACGTTGAAGTCAGTTAAAAGAGTCTTACTGATTTTTATCCAGAGTGTAAAGATTGTGATCAGTTTCTGGGTTGCTGCCATCAATATACATTTAGGTTATGTGGGATTTTGTCTTAATATGATCAGTCTTTATTTATGTAAAGTAGAACTCTGACACCATTGATCTGTATTATTAAAATGCATAGAGCAGCTATCATATCCTGGGCTTCTGCTGAAATATGCTTTTAATTGAAGCAGAATTGTAGCAATATATTACCAGTGTGAATCTAGTTAAGAGTACAGCATTGACTGCAGTGCTTCATTGTTGTACAACGGCCTCTGTTTTGTGGCACTGAGTGTAAATGCTGCCATGTGTCTATGAGAGGTGCTCAGTGCAGGAAGTGATGATATGAAGACTTTATTCTGAAAGATGTGCACGTCCACTTGACCTGACACACAGTGTTTGTCCATAAGAAAAAAGGCTGAAGCAGTAGGACACTGGTGTTTGTATTTTAGATAAATGTTTTAGATTGACAGTTAATAGTCTAAAAAGGGGGAGTTCATCCCCATGTCTAGCTTAATAGTACCTCGGGATAGCAAATAATTCTGAAGAAGTTCTTTAACTTTGCTTTCTAGAAAAAAGAAAAATAGGGGAGGAGGAAAACAGTAGCTTAAAAAACGAGCTTCAGGAGAGTAAAAACACTGAAGAGAAGCTGGAGTTTTTACACCTTTCTCCATATACAGTGCAAAGGCCAGGCGCTGTGACTCCCTGTGGTACTTTTCATGGTGCTGTTGCTGCTGAGTGCCTCAGAAAAAAAGCCAAAATGGGAAGAAATAGAACCCTTACATTTACCATTTTCATGTGCCATAAAGTGCTAAGTTGATTCAGTTCAGTTCTTGCCCACGAATGTCAGTTTTCATGTACTTAGTGCAAGACTAAATTATTAGCATTGATTTTGGGAGCATCAATTGAGACCTTAAATATGTGTGCTAATATTTACATGATAGGAACCTTAGTTTCAATGCTAATGAGATTTTAGTCATCATGATTATGTAAAGTGTGTTGAAAAGCAAATGGGAAGTGAACATCTCAAAGAGAGTATATAAAAGAACTTTGGAAAAATGTGAAATCATGTTCATGTCAACTGCTTTTCAAGAGACAAGAACAGACAGATCTCCAATACAATCAAAAGGTGGTACATTGGGAATGGACAGAAATGTGTGTGTTTTACACAGTGCAACACTGGAGCAGTGTTTCTCACTGTCACAGGCTATTATTGTTGTGAGTCAGATTTAAAAAAATCCTTCACCAGCTGTTTCTGTTGGCTTGGGAAACAATGTTATTCTTCTCCTGAAAATGCAGGTATTTACAGGAATATTAGTTAGGAAGAAAGGGTATGGTAGGCAATTGGCATATCTGTTCATACACAGTCATTAGAAGTTAGCAGACTTTCTCTTTTGACCAAAAATTTTTTAATAGTCTTGAATAAATATTGCTGAAACTGTCAGAAATATCTGTTGTAGTCTAGATCTTGAATCAGGTGGAGAGAAATTATTAGAAAGGCTCTAGTCTTTCCATTGTTCCTGGTCAGTTATCATCATCTCTTGTCCCATGCAATAGGTTTAGTTGAAAGTTTTATAACTAGACATGGTTGCAGTTCATATATTGTTGTTTATTTGCAAAAAATAACGTCCCACTCCCAAGTAAGTAAGGGATTTCAATTTTTAGGGACATATTGGTACATAAATACTGATACATGAGCAAACAGAAATGAAAGTCAGTTTTTTAACATGTTTTTCAAGCGCTTGAAAGAAATTGTGGATGCCAAAGCAGAGAACTGCTTCCCTAGAGTGAATAAAATTTAGCAATGTAAGTCCAGTTGCTTTAACAAAGCATACATTCCAATACTGCAAGCAGTCTAAAATTATCATCATCAGTGAGTGCATTAATGAAACCTTGTTTTTCTTGTAATTTCAAACTGCAAAAACAAGTCTTTGGGGCATAATAAGATGATAGCATACAGTATCTGTTTTAATAAATGATGTTCAGATAGGAAATACCATCGGATGTTTATATTTTGAAATCTTCATTGTTAAGTTTTTCTTTATTTGGTGAATGTTATTGCCCATGGTGGCCACAGTCGCAGGCAAAACAGGCCTGTCTTGATGATTTAAAAAGCAACCCAAAAAAAAAACCAGGAAAAAAAAATATTTCCTCTCATCTACTACTCAGTGACTCAGTGTTTTCTGGCATAGAGTTATTCTGTTGACTGATTACCATTGGATTTTATTTATGCTTTTTAATTAACAATTACAGTTTAAATATCTCATATAAATCTATGGTCTGGGGGAGGTATTTGTTGAACTTTATTATGTTGTTTGAGTATGCAGAAATATCGCAATATTTGATTTCACTAGATCCCTGCTTTGTAGTGGTTCTCTTTATCTTTTAGAGGATCAAAAATGACTGGTTCATTTTGGGTTGGTCTTTGTTCCAGTTTATGTAATTTCACTACAGAAATTCTTCTTTAACAGCAAGCATCTGCAAGCCTTTATTTTTTTAAAAAGCGTATTGCTGCTAAGGACTGTTCAACTAATACCGTTTTATGGGTTATATGAGGGAGCTTCAAATAATATTCACCTTGAATTTCTATAATGTTATTGCAACAATGAATAAAATGCTTAATTACTTTTCCAGTATGTCAGGGTCTTTTCTTTTTCTAAATATGCTCTAGGAAATAAGCACAAAGAATTTAAATTGATCTCTTTTTTATACTCATCTGCTCACATAATTGATTCCCCAGTATTGAAAGCTATTCTTTTTGTCTGTATACGGAAGATTTCTTTGCAAAGGTCCAGCCCCAGCAGGTTGATTACACACTTGTTACCTGTAATTCAATACAGCAGCGCCCTGTTTACAAAGTCCAGATTTCCTGGGCTGTCAGTTAGGGCAATCAGCACAAAGACCAAGTGCTTTTGGAACTAAATAAACAATGAGAAAAACATTCAGGGCTGCCAGTAACCTTCACAGGTAATTTAACAGCCTTTGACTACAAGGCATCAGTTGCTGTAGATGTCTGGCGGATATGAAATCTGACATTCTCCCTTGCCATGTTCTGCCAATAGGTCCGTGTGTAATCTCTCACGGAGGCTCGCCGCCGCTCCGCTGCGCTCAGCCAAACCGCCTCTATGATGACGGACGCCCACACCTGCGTTCTGTCACCTCCGTGCGCGCGCGCTTCCGAGAGGATACAGACAATTGTTTACATTTGCAGGGTTAAGCAAATTTGAAGTTCCTCCCTTGTCCCCTCTGCCATTCCTCTTCTGGCCAGCATCCTGGCCAGTGCAATCTTTTCGATCTCTTCTTAGAAGTGTTTAAATATAAAGAAAGAAACTGCTTGATCAATTCAGCGTAAATTGGACTCTGTTTTTATTGCAAACAAGGAACAGAGTTATCTCTATTTCCTAGATGACCTTTAAGTACGGACAGATTACTTTATTGTCTGAAGCTTTGGTTTTATGTATTTTTAATTTTTTTTATTTCTGATATATTTGGTACCTTTCCTGTCGATTCAGATAATGATTAGGACAGCTGTTTTAAAGACCTCTGTTATATTGAAGCAGACAAAAAATACCCATGAGGAAAAGAAAACAGAGACAGAGATTCATCCAAGTCTTTGTAAGAATATTTCATATCTTGCACTTCAGCAGTCAAATCTCTTTGCAAGCAGATAAAATTGTTATTTACATAAGTTTAAAAGTGCATCTGTTAAAAAAAAGCAAACCCACAAAAAACAAGTTTAATACTTGTAAGTTAGATGTTTATTGTCCATATAAACTACCCTAACTATCTGACAAATAAGCATTTTCTTGCGTGCCTGCAACATACTTGGCTCATAGAATCATGTCTTCTTTTTTAATTATTCGTGACTATAAGCCTGTAGAGTAGACATCTTGCAAGCTGTTATAAAGAACATATTATTTTCATAACTATTGTACAAATATAAGGACTGAAATTATTGAAAAAACTGTGAAAATCTATTATTTGATTATGCTTTAACCAGAAACTGTTTTATTTTTTTGCTTTCACTGATGAATTTCTGAGTGCCTTGTCTTGGTCAGTGTAATAGGAGATAGCTGAAGGTGTTGTGCATCAGACACTCCCCGATACTTGATTCACTATCCACCCTCCTGTTCTGTCTCAGAATCTACACTTGTGCAACTGTACACAAATGTACATCTATGACTGAACACCAAATGTATATATTTGGTGTTAGTTTAGTTCTCATTATTTGCTTTACCTGACTTTGCAATGAACATACAGATTTAAATTATATACAGACATGATTTTGATTGTTATGTGGTGGTATTTTTTTTTTTCTTTTAAATTATATTTTTCTCTGCAAAAATAGAGGCTAGAACACTGGCAGACCAGAAGCAGTAAGCATAAGTGAGAAATTCCAAATCCATTTGGGGATCCCTAAATATTGGTTGGTCTTTCTGTCATCCCAGGGGAGCAGAGAAGTGGATAACACCACCACGGTTTTCATTGTGCATTAATGAGGTCAGTAACAACGCTGTGAAGGCAATGATCTTACCAAGAACAAAGTGTTGTAAGAATTTAACTCATTTACAATGTCTGGGCACAGCAACAATTAAGGATTCTAGTGTAGAAAGTGCTAATGTGATTGTAAGTGAAACAGGCAATTGGGCATAGCATGGTAACCTGTGGGAAGCAGCCATGTCCTGCGTGGGCTACTCGTGGAAACTTATGGAGCGGACAGTGACAACTCTGTATTTATGGTATGTTTCACACTAATGGAGCCATTATATGGTCAGGATGGGTTGCATTTAACTGTTTCAGCAGTGGCAAAGTAGGAAAATGCCACAGTAAAATGCTTCTGAGGTGGCATTTGATTACTTGTAGCTCATTTAGACATTGAGCACTCACTGCAGTCTGATGATAATATATCTTTACCAGGTTTTCGGCTCATCTCCGATAATCAGTATAATAATTTCAATAGAGATCATCTGTAATTTTCTTTAATTATTTATTTTCCATCACAAAATAATCTATAGTTGACAAGAACTAAAATAATTTTAAGGCCTGGTCAAATACTTGATCTGCAAGGGTAGCTATGTTTATGTTATGCCCTGAAATCAGCCTTACCTAAGAGAGAAATAAGATCTATGTGTGCACTGCCATTTTACTTGCAGGCCCTGTGCTACCCTCTGTGTTTCTAACATAGCTGAGCTAAGCTTAGCTGCACCCAAATGCACCTGTAGCCAAGAGGATGTTTTTCACATGGTTTGTCACAGACTCTTTAGACATTTCTCAGAAGTACCCCTAAAATGATTGTTACCCAGTTGCTTCTTTTGCAAGAGAAGAAAACAAACCCTAAGGAAAATTGCAGAAAAGTATTGGAAGACTGGTGGCTTTTGAATTGCAGTAGCACACTACCCAGTGATTCCATTAGCAACTGATAAATCCTTCTGCTTGAAGTTTTAGCCCCTCTTGCCTTTCTGTATTGAATGATGGGTTTTTCTGTGTGTGGATGAGAGCTAGATTTAGAGCCAAAGGCCAGACTGTTTCTTTAGGATGAGAACCATCCTAGATTGCTAGTCTATGCTTACTGTTATTAGTGGGTTTGATAGCACAAGCAATAACACAAGTGGAGGGCGAATGTTAGGACTCAGCTTCATTTTAAACAAGATATGAACAAAATTTAAATATGATTGTGAGGACATTGTGATAAGGGGGATTTGAGTAGGTAGATGTGTGCAACAAACTTTGCATGTGCTTCTGCTTCAGGACCTCTCCTTCCATTTAAGTTCTGAGTTGATGAAATTCTGGCATAGGTAGGTCTCTTCACAGTTATTTTTCATCTCCCAAACTCTATCCCACACATTTGAAATGCTTAAATTTTACTTCCTTGATTTTACTAGTAATTTTTCCCTTTAAAAATTTTATTTTATTGCGTTTTATTGTGTCGTATTCTGCCACAGAACTCTCCCAGTGGGCAACACTTTATAAATTTCAGCAGCAACTATGTCAAATTTGAAAAAACAAATATGCCCATTTAATGAAAAAAATTGTTACTACTTGGTTTAAAAAAAGACAATACAAAACATGGATTTTACATCAGGAATTGCAACTACTCCTGTATTTATCTATCTTTTGACTGAATGGAAAGCTCTAGCTATCTCACTTATCTCAGTAATGTCCATTAGGCACACCCAGATAAGATAATATTTGCATATTGTTGCTTTCAAAAGTAAATCTTTCTGTGGAAGACTCTGGTTTGTTAGGTTTGCTTCCAGTTTTCATTGTAGACTACTTCTCCAGTACATCTCATTTGACTGATCATGCACAGTAATCTAGCAGTCAAGAGTGATCAGGAAAGGGGGAGAAAATGCTTCTGAATCTTCAACTCTGCTGTTGGTTTCCCATTCCTCAAACAGAGGGAAAGCATCTGAAGGCAAATCCCACATGTTCTGCATCTGCATATAAAGTAACTCAGGATAAAACTTTTAGATTTTTCCTGAAAAAAAAAAAATGGTTAGCTGTTGTTCGCTGGAGAATGATCTAGTTTTCGTCTTCTATTTTAATGAATTGCTTCATACCTCTTTACTTCAGGGCAGATTTAATACTACTGTTGATATTCTGATATCTCTGGAGTGTAATGTATTTATGTTACACTATAATTGTATTTTACACTTCTTTGTTTAACTTTTGATTCTCAAATTCATCTACCCATATCAGAGGGGAAAAGATACTGAAGATATTTTAACTGTGTTCTAATCATTCCTGACTCTTAATTTTTAAACAACGTATTAAGCATGGGGTTTTGTTTCTCAACGATATATCAGTTGAATAGGATCAGGCCCCAGTTCAAAACAGAATTCTCACAAATCAAATTGATGTATTTTTTTAAATCCAGAAGAGTATTAGGACTGTCAAAGGAATTCTTCCTTACACCTCATTTTCTGTCAGCAGGTGTTTGTTCATTTGTTTGTTTAGTTTTAACTCGATTTGTGATCATGGATGCCTAAGCAGGTTAACTTAGGTTAGTAACGAACACCAAAAAATATTTCTGTGCCAAATGAAACAGGGTTTTCATAATGGAAACGCACATTAATTAAGACATTCCTGCTCTAAAGTGAAGTTGTTAATAGGCATAAAGCAATATGAGTAACAGAGTAGAAGTGCTGCACAGCTTCAGAGATGCTTTAACACATGCTAAGGTAGTGTTACCTGTGTCCTTTACTGGGGTTGTACTGAAAATCAGTATACTCACCTGAATTAGAGATGACACTTTGGACAGTCAAGCAAGAAAAGCTTAAAGAGAAGATGTGGGAGAAGGCAGCCTTCACACAAGGTTGACTGTTGTGTAAATTAATTCTGGGGGATCAAGAAGCAATATTTTTTGAGATGTATTTGTAGGTTTCTTTTGCTATCCATAGGGTCTCTCTCACATACAATCTCCCAATCTTTTTCTTCTTTTTTTTCCTCCTACATATTCTCTATAAATTCCTTTCTTAATTATACCAATGACATTGAGAATTCTTGGGAGGCAAAAATATATTCATACAAGACCCATTGTATCTCTGACAGATTTTATGATGACAGAATTCAGTTGGAATTTTGTCAGACTATCACAGAAGAACTATCACTACAGCTAGCCTTACTTATGTTCTAGAAGCTTCAGGGTCATTTTTATGAGAGGAAAAGGAAGTTGTATACTTTTGGGTTTGTTTTGCTTTAGAAATTTCACAAATGGGAAAATCTCTTGGAACTCTCAACTCTTCTGAGTTTCTGTTTTCTTGAACACTGGGCTGCTGCTTGCCCAGAGCATTCAGTTGTAGAGCCACTGCTCTGCAGGTTGAGTGTATTCCAGTCTCACCATCTCTCACATTTAACTGTAAAATGCATGGTAATTAATATTTGCATTGAGCCCCAGCATCAGAATCCAGGTGATTGTCTGAGAATCTTCTATAAACTTTTTCTTCCTCTTTATGTTATTTTGTTTTGGTTTTGTTTGTTTGGTTGGTTTTTTTTTTTTTTTGCTTTGTTTTAAATGAAAATATTCAGTCTTCAATATAATGAAAATATACTTGCTGTGACCTTGGAACTTATTGGCATGGGCACAAACTTCTGTACCTTCATGTCCCAATTTCTCAGTGGTTACTGAGTGATTACTGAGTAGTGATTCCTTTGTGATTCTTTGCACACAAAGAATGGCAGCAAGCTCAAAGGAATAATCCTTGTTCTTTTTGTGCAGGAAGGGCTTTGGCCCTTTGCTTTTCCCCATGCTGATATGGTCCTGGGTGAAAGGAGTCTTGTTGGTTGGAGCTTGACATTATGATGACTGGAGGCAGTAGCAAGGTCTGTGGTGGTAGAGGAAAAAAGGAAGAGAGGTTAGTCCTGGAGCCAAGAAAGAGCAGCAATGCAAGGAAAGGGTAGAAGAGTGGGCCTGTGTGACCCACAGAGTATTGCCTGGTTCCTAATGTGAGGGAGATTAATTTTTCCTCCTGTGTAGGAGGAAGGAGGGAGAATTTCTACAGAGCTTGTTTTGTTGACTCTTTCTTTTTGCTATCCTTTGTACGTACAGTCTTTGAATGGGTTGTGTTGGAAGGGACGTTGAAGTTCATATAATTCCACCCCTCCCAGCCATGGACAGGGACAGACCAGGTTGCTCAAAGCCCCATCCAACCTGGCCTTGAACCCTTCCACTGATGGGGCATCTACAGCTTCTCTGGGCAACCTTTTCCAGTGCTTCCTGACTCACTGAATAAAGAATTTTTTCCAAGTAACTAACCTAAATGTCTCCTCTTTTTTTAATTTAAACTTTCCCTGTTGGCCTGTCCCTACCTGCCCCCTTGTCTCAACTGTTGAGTAGCCTCAACTGTTGGTGCATGTGAGGCCTCCTGCGAGTAGGAAAAAATTAATGAATCTGTTGATGTCTTTCCTCAAGTATCCTTTAGCACTTCTTACCCATCTGCATGCTGAAGACAAAGGAATCCCTTCTAAGCTGACATAAAGAAAGCCAAAAGTCTATGTTAATTCTCTGAATCTCCATCAGCTCCATGTGTATGAAAGCACTGGTGTAAGATGAGGCATAGCATTGGTTTATTTGCAAATGTGTTCATTAAAAGTGGAGCATTTCTGCTCCAACTTGGTCATACTGTTATTTGGATGCTAGCATTTATCCTGACCTTAACTGTTCTTCCAGAATAAATCTTTCTGGCTCCTGAAGCAGGTTGTACAACATTTAGTGTTTTCTTCCTTTAAAAACATAGTCTGTCAATGGTATAAACGGATATCTGTATATAAACAGATAGCTGTAAAATATATTGTTCTTATATATCATCATAATGCAAATCCAAGCTGTATTTATTTGCTACAACCAATGACTGCACTGATTGTGTCCTTATAAAAATAAATGTTTCCTTAAGAATATACGGGTCAAATTAACATAGCAGTTAAGAAGTGAAGGAGCAAGGGGTGGGGGAAGGTTTTCTGAACATTTTATCAAAGGAGTTTGTTAAAGGAAAAATGTCAAAAGTCATATCGAGTACAGAAAATTAGATTTGAGAGTGGTTTTCAAGTGGTAGATATACTTAACTAAATTGTTAAGTTTGAATTTGTTTTAACATGGAATTTACTTGTGTGTACCTGGCTCTAGAACGTGAGCTTTATAAAATTTCTCTGAAAGCGAAACATCGAAGTTATGTTTTTTTTAAAGATTTTTTTTTGATGTAGGTTTAGTATCACTGTCACAGCATCTGAGGCTTCTTTGGAAGAAACTACATAGGCAACACTTTTATAAAGGGTTTGCATCATAGAGACTTTTGTGATTGATTTGTACATACTACAGCAAAAATTGCAGCAATAAAACAGATCTTACCCAAATGACAAGTTGAAACAAATAATTTTATTTATTTATTTATTTAAATGAATTTAGAACTCATGAAAAGAGCCAGATTGACAGCCACAGAGACTTAATTCCTCTGTTCCACAGACTAAGTACAGAAGAAAGTAGTGCAGGATCCTCACGTGGCCCTGCTAATGTCTTAACCTTGATCTGCAGCTACCACATTTAGACATGAGTAGTTAATTTACATCCCCATTTTTTCCCTAAACTAAAACTGCCAACAAGAGTGGCAAATGTGATACTGTAGAGGAAACTGGTCCCACAGAACTAGGACTGGTATTACAGGGACAGGTCACACTCTTGAGTAACCGCTTATCTGGCCAAGGTTCAAAGCAGAAGGATGTGTTTGTGAAGGTGTCCTTGTTCCTACGCAAAAATCCCAAAGTGATTTGTCATCTGGATATGATATTCCTCTGCTCCCTGAAAATCTAGCCGAGGGTAAGGGATTTTGCATTCTGTCCATATATATTTACATTTCAGTTGCAATTTGAGCAGTTCTTCAGGGCATCAGTCATTTGTTAATTTTTTTTTAATTCTAAGAAATCAAAATAATTGTTCCTCAAGACCAGGTTTGAAGACCTTCCCACAAAGAGAATCCTGAACTTTGCCTTTTCTTCCCCATAGCTTTCTCTACCAGTGAGTCTGATCAGGAGTAAGTTATACTGCCCTTGGTGGGAGAGGTTGAACAATTGTATAGTCTTGTGTGCATCAGACTTCAGTAGTAGCATTTCTGCTTTCTGTTGAAGCTTATGTTGTCCCTCTGCCATAGTGGCTATGGAGATCAGTCAGAGGCAGCTGTTAATGCTTTTAAACTCTGATTTCAACTCGTGTGCATTTAAATTAGTTAACCTTATTTATTTCTTTGCAAAGGTCAAGTAAAGTTACTGTCCTGTTACCACAATACCCCCATATTGAGCAGGGGCTATTAAGCATACCAAGAGTCGTGATGTAATATCATTTCATCACTAAATTGAATAAAGATCACAGAATCAACTAGGTTGGAAAAGACCTTTGAGATCATCAAGTCCTGTCTATTACCAAACACCACTATGTCAACCAGACCATGTCACCAAATGCCACATCCAATCTTTTCTTAAGCACCTCCAGGGCCAGTGACTCCACCATTTCCCTGGGCAGCCCATTCCAATGTCCAACCACCCTTTCTGTGAAGAAATTCCTCCTTATGTCTAAACCTCTCCTGATGCAGCTTAAAGCTGTGTCCTGTCATGCTTTCACTGCTTGCCTGGAAGAAGAGCCCAACCTCCACCTGGCCACAATTTTCTTTCAGGTACTTGTAGAGAGTGATAAGGTCACCTTGAGCCTCCTCTTCTCAGGCTAAACATTCCCAGCTCCCTCAGTTGCTCTTCATTGGTCTCGTGTTTCAGACCCTTCAGCAGCCTTGCTGTCCTTCTCTAGACACACTCCAGCATCTCAATGTCCTTCCTAAACTGAGGGGCCCAGAACTGGACACAGCACTTCAGGTGTGACCTCACCAGTGCTGAGTACCGGGGCCAATCCCTGCCCTGCTCCTGCTGGCCACACTATTCCTGACACAGGCCAGGATGCCATTGGCCTTCTTGGCCACCTGGGCACACTGCTGGCTCGTGTTCAGCCACTGTGAAGCTGCACCCCCAGGTCCTGCCTGAGCACTGTCCAGCCAGTCTGTCCCCATCCTGGAGTGCTGCAGGGGGTTGTTGTGGCCAAGGTGCGCAGATGTTCTTAAGATGTTCTTAAGGTCAGTAATGCAGAGATGTGCCCTTTTCCCACAAGGGCCTGTTCCAAGTCAGAGCATCGATCTTAGGTGAGAAATAACATATGAAATATTTTCTATAATTTTCAGGTTTTATTCTGCTCATATGTTTTAAAGATGTACTGTTGGACGTAGTTCAATTATGCTGTCCCCTTAAAAGAAAGTGATTGTTTGAGTTACTTCTAGTTGTTTAAAATGTGAACTTTAAACTGAGAATGGGAGAACTGTTCTTTTGGGAGTTTTTATACTTGCATTTGGGCAAAAGAACTTAAGTACTGAATTATGAATAGATTTGATTGGAATGGTAAAAATTCTCACTGGTTGAGAGAAATTTCATTTGAGCTCACTATGGCATATGATGCTGCTTTTGTTGTTGCTGTGATTAAGTTACTGGTTGCTGATGCAACTTGACCTGTAGAACTGGTGTAACACTTCTATACCGAAAAATATATTTTTGTTATCAAAAGTAAGCAGTCTTATTGTAATACTAGTGGCATATTCCTTTGTAGTATGGTTGAGATGACACAGCTCTTATAGATATCTTTGATACTTGCCTAAGTACAAAGGACTCCTTCATGTTTTAGGTGAGATCTCAGCTCAATATTGAAGAGTGACATATTTTACTTAGCACATATATATGAATTAATAAATGGCTTTTTGCTGGAGTTAAACTTTTAATTGTAGAGCTTTCTTTTGTGGGCAAATTACCTGTGCTTTATGAATTGTACACTGCTGTAACTTTCCTTAAGAGGGTAATATATATCATTAAGTGATTGAAATAAGATGGGTTGGCATTAAACTCAGATCAGAGCTTTCCAACAGTAGCAGTGCAGCTTCAGAAGATGTGTAATCTTAAAATTCTTAGCTTCTAAGAGCACTATTGTGAACACTTTGTACAAAAAAAAAAGTTAATTCTTCCAAGTAAGTAAAAAAATCTAATAATTTTGGTAAATGATCATGTGGTGATTATTAAACTAATATGTAATTAGCATTTTCTAATGACAATCATAATCTTGACAAATGCTTTCATTCATTTTTTTCTGATCATTAAAGACTTTAAAAGCACTGATTTTTGTTAACTGAGGCCCTTGGCTGTTCATCAGTGGTGCAATTCAACCTAATACTCCAGTGGCCAGTAATCAGAGAGTTGACTATTAAGTGAAGGAAATTTTATCATTGTCTTTATGAACATCACCTTTATTTCTTGTCTAACACAGCAGATAGACAGAACTGTAAGAACATTTAACTGATACATATTCATCCTTTTTTTTTAAATGGTGAATTACACCCATATTTTTTATGTTTTATATAATTAAAATTTAACCAATACTTTGACAAGATTATGATCTTCAAGGTTTTTCAAGTACAAGTTTTTGTGTGGGTTTTTTTTTTTTTTTTGAGTTGAACCAGAAGTAGATTTTAATCTTTTCAATATCTGCATTTGGTATTACTTTTAAAAGGCTTGATTTTCTTTGAGGGGATGTTGTAGTTTTTTTCTGTGCTAAAATGTGTGATTTCTTCTCTTCAGAACCAACATACTTGCTATTATGAATTCCTGTGGATGGCCATTACCTATGTGATATTATCCAAGAGCTTGATTCTACAAATTGGTCTTAAGTTACATCAGAGATACTGAACGTGGCTTAGCTAAATGTTCTCCGATGCACAGGAAACATATCCTATAATCAGTGCTGATGTTCATACCCTCTTGTTTCTCTTTGAAATTCCTTGTATTTTTGACCTATGCCATCACAGAGATACTCCTCTAATTCTTAGCTCTCTGCAATGACTCCGCGGCTGCTCAGGTCTCTGTCCTCACTTTGCTGAAACACACACAGAATTTGTGGCCCCTCTGCAGCCTCACTCCTTTTTCAGGCTTGTTTGTCCAGCAGAGTCTTGTTTTCAGTTCTTTTCCCTGCAGTTGGAATGGAGTTATTTTATATTTACAGAATGTGAAAGATAAAACAAGCATGCAAAAAGTATAGCAGTGTAGTACATAGTACCAAAATATTTCTGTGTTTGTTTACTTTAGATGTTTGGGTTTATGAAGAGACAAACTGACTTCAAAAATATAGGACAGATGATCAGAAATGTGGATAAGGACAGCATGTTCCCCTGCTTTATTTAGCACTGAGCATATTAATGGGTGCTCAATAAATGGTAATGGTTTTGGAGACATGATGATTGATGTTTCCTGGATCAAAACATAGAGGTTTTGTTTAAGAGCAGCCCAGCTGGCAGAGTGATCCTCTTTTGAAACTGTTTGTGATCAAAATATGTCAGAGCTGTATCTATAAAATACAGTAGGCAAGACTTTTTGTCAGTGGATTGGTTAATTTATTTTAACAGTAAACTATCAACTGTATCTTTGATTATTCATCCCTCCTGTCACACCATATTCTTATCAGTGAGTTAGAGGGCTGCTCTTTTTCTGCTTTCCAGATTTTGTTTCTTACATTGTGAACATACTGCTCTCAAAAAAGGGCTACATATTTTTGGAGTAAGAGCACATACACAATACTGAAAAAGAGAATTACATATGTATTTGTGCATAAAACTGCACCACATACATACTTTGGGTGGCCAGTATTGAGGAAGAGAAAATTATCACCTGCCTTTTAAGGATCCATCAGTGTAACTCAGGTGGTGCCATCTCCCTGGTCAGAGCACACCTCAGAGTGACTGGTATAACCAGAAACTCCAAGAGCAGAAAATGAACATGTCTCTTACTTTGTCACCTCAGTTGGTTGTTCCTTTTACACAAACAGTGCTTTTTGGCTTTGAGTTGAGAGGAGATGGCTTCCTGTTTATTGGCTTCTAAAATACTTAGCACAGGCACTGAGCAAAGCCAATTAAAGCCATCCTTGATATTTCCATGGCTGAAGTAGTAAGTGGGAATTCAGAAAGAAAGCAGGCAAATTTAACTTTCTTTTCTCTCACCCTTTTTCTGGAGGCCACCTCTTTCTCTTCCACTTCTCTCTCCACCTTGCTCTTTTGTCACCCTTAAGGAAAATAATTCAGTTATAGTACCCTTTCTGACCTTTCAGTTTGTCATGCGTGTTCTTCTTAGTCATGTGTTTCTTTTCTTTTAATGCTCCTTGGATACTCTCAAAAGGAAAGTAAATTTTTTTAAAGAAAAACTCACAAAGTTGATTGCACTTTAAAAAAAAAAGGGAATTAGCTTCAAATGTTGGGAGCATATTTGCCAGATAAATTACATGAAATGTTTTTACTTATTTCATTTGGAAACTTTGTATTTCTAAATTTGTATTAAAATGATTATTTTAAGTAAAGCCTGAAAAAATCTATTGTTGAGGAGTCTTTAAAAATCTGAACTTCTCTATGGGATAGAAATGTAAATATCCAGAGTACACAATTCTTATTGTATTGATGTGTGGAAACAAGAACCTCATGAACTAGGTTTATTGACAAAATAGACTGCAACAGCTCGGAAGAGTGGCTCATTGTGTCTGAATGCATTTAGGCAACTTTAATTCCTGAATTAATTATACAATATACTATAAAGCTACAAAGAAAAAGCCATTAAAGTCATCTGTGTCAAAGGAAATTTGTACATTGAGGAGTAGATTGTGGCATATAGCCACAGCTGCAAGTCTGGGTTGTATGGGGCGATTGTCTGCCCAAAACAGAGTTGTCCTACAACCCTCTGGTTACAGTGAAGGCAACAAGAGTGTTGGCATTGCCAGCTTACACATTGCTGCACAGCTGGTCTGGGTGATAATTTCTGATCTCTGTTACTTGCATTTAATGTTACTGAATTTCTCTCTTCCCTCAAAAATGAAAACAAGTAAGTGTTCTTACTTAAGTATTTGAGTCTAGAAAGTTAGGACATTAAACTCTTTAATATCTGAGCTAACACAGTTTCTGAAAAGATTGCAATGATTGGTAGCACTGTAGTGTTGCAGTTACATTTAGGAAGAATGACTCTTCCCGACTGAGACAGCCATTGCCCCTTTTTCTGCCCATTTCTAACAACAGTTGTAAAGGTAGAGCTGGGGTTGTGCTTACTCCCTGCTTACTCCCATCTGCTTTTTGCTTTTCTAGTAGTTCAACTGAGGTGCTGGTCATTTAATGACTACTCAGTGAGGAAAAACTTGTGTATCCTCTTGAAATGCCTGCGCACCTCATAAAGAAATTTCGTTCCTAATGGCAGCTATGTTGCTGAAATGTCATCATGTGTTGCTTTTTATGAGATGTGGGCATTTGAAAAAAAGAATTTAATTTCTCACAGACGTGATCTTTGAGGGCAGAATTTCATGCCAACAACATACAAAACAAGTAGCTGAAGCTGGGGCCTGAATACATTTACTGCAAAGAAATAGTGAATAAATCCTCTCCCCAGTGCAGTAAAGCACCTTTTGATCTGTATTTCTGAAGCTCTGCTGTTCCTTGTTGCTTTCTTTTGTTCTGCTTCTGCCTCCTTTCTCCCCAACAAGCCTGTTTGCTTTAGCCTGCCTGTTTGGTGCTTTGCAGAGCATATCTGTAAAGGGGGATTTCATAGTACATAGGTTTATGTGCCTTGTAAAAATTCCTCACAAACACGGTTCCATCATTGCTTAGCAGGAGTGCAGCACTTTTGCTGCATGGTGCTCTTGACTGAAGGCATAAGTGGCGTATTGGCCCCTGGATAGTTCCTTTGTGCTGAAGCAAATTTGACTTAGGATTTTTACTTAAAACAAGGATAATCATGTTTGCATGTGGCACAGTTTCTTTGGCAGCCTCAGCACCTCAGCCATTTTATGCTCCCTCTTTTTTTTATTGTTATTATAGCAGTTGTCCAAACATACAATCACGTGGTACAATCTGTCTGGAAATTCTAATTCTGATGAGAGCAGAGGTGGGAAGAAGGAGGTGGCAAATTGAAGGTTTCAGTATTTTAAATTCAGCTTTTGCTTCAGTCTTCTAAGTGTTCCAGAATCCTCCACCGCGATCACGTTACTGGGATGTGTAAGTGGTCTCAGAGATACAAAACTCGAAACCAGTATTAAGTCAGTTTGATATTTGTGTGTCGTGGCTTTCATTGTAAATCACTCCAAAGCTGAGCATGCCATTTTAACCCATAACGTGTTAAATTAGCTCAGGGACCTTTAACTGCAGTGGCACTAGGAGACCTCACTTAAATATTGTAAAATGTTATTATTTGACTGGTGTTCCTTTAAACTAGGATACTTAATGTATGTGCTGAATATTTTGCCAAATACAGCTTTTGCAGAATTTCAGCTTTGTGGCCGGGGACACAGAATGGAAAACATTGACTGTTAAATAACATACAAATTAACTATCCAGAAGTTTAACTCAAGGAACAGATTAATAAAGCTATCAAAACTGCCTATCTTCCTAAATGTTATAAATATTATAATCTTACCATGTTACTGTAACCCAGTAAAGACTTGGTGATATCAGCATAAATGATTTTATCTGGTATTTTTCTTTTCAAGATAAATCCAAAGGTGTTAAGATCACATTGGTTTTATGGTCATATTTGATATATGATAATATCATCTATGTCTGCAGAATTTATGATATTAATATGAGGAGAATGGTGGGATTATTATTATGGGTCACACAGAATTACAGATCCCAATAATAGTACACCTAAAAAAAGAAAAACTGTCAGCTGTAGTGTAGTGTCAGCGCCCATCTTTTCAAGCTGTTGTAGCTCACATTACAAAGAAGGCCATTTTAGCTAGAAGCATAACAATCTCATTGTATTAATCATTTTCTGTGTTTAAGCAATATGAGGATGTCTGCTTTCAGTGACAGAAATAAAATCCTTGAAGGGAACAGTCTGTGAAATAAACTCTGAAGGGACAGTGAGACTGCCTCTCTTTACTCCCCATGGCCTAATTAAACAGTGGAAAAGCCACCATAAAAGAAATTAAATTTAAAAAGACAGATTAGCAACAGGAAGGGTGTGGCAGCGACTGATGTCCGTGTGGTGCTCTATTTGCAAGTATCATGAAGAGGGGCTGTGCTAAGAAGCAAAGTAGGGAGTTGCTGATCATGGATTTTTTAAAAATATTTTCTCTATTGGCAATGACAGGATTCTCTAGTCTTGTCTGGTATTTTCCTTTTGCAGTCCTTTGCAGCAATATAACGCCAGGAGAAAGCAAGCCATACATTACCGTGTGCTGTTCTGCTGCAACATTTCATTAATAGAAAGTATAATGAATAAACAATTTCTAAGCAAGATTTTTAAGATGCTTAGACATGCCTATACGCATTTTCCCATACATAAGTATTAGCATTGGACCCAGGCCTTTGCTGGGTGATGGGTTGGATTTTTTTTCTTAAATTTGCTGGGGTCTGTACTGAGATGGTCTGTATTGCCAGAAAGAATTTGGACATTTCTTAACCTTTTGAAAAGAACAGAGGTTCAACTGCTGTATCCGTTGAACTCATAAATGATTGATTTTACTTGGATAATAATATATGGTTTTTCCTGGCTATGACTGACACAGCACAATATAACTGGAAGAGTGTGAACTATCCAAGAACTGCAATTACTTTGAAGGTAGGAAATGTCTGTACGAGAATTGCTAAGACTGTACTGTCTGGTGCAGTATCATGTTCTTCATCTTCACACCTTTGCTGTTTGGTAAAATTTGTGTTTGTGCATGGTTTATGTTTACACTAACCTACTGTTAATATTGACACTGCTGGTGAAGCAACAGTGGGAATCAGTGCCGAAGGTGCTCCTCTCTTTCAGTTAGAGTTCCTCCTTTTCCTTTAGGAGTCCTTCCCTTCCAGAGCAAAACAGCTCACTCGTTTGGTAAGCTTTTCCTCTGCTCTTCTTTTATCTCAGAAGTCGTGGGATCTGTTCTTCCTCTGAGAGGATTATGTATCCAACAGACTGTACATAAATCCAGGTCCGAGCAGTGTGCCTTAGTTTACTTTCTAAGCCAAGAGAAATACTACAGAGCTTTTTATTTCCTCTCCAGAGCAATAATGTGTACAAATATTTTACCCAGGTTAATTTCAATGCCCCTTTTGGTGCTTAGAGGCACCTGTTTGGGAGTGCACCATGAGGATGAGCCATAGTTGTATAAGGCACCACAAAACTTATGACTCATTAGTCATTAAGGAAAGTTTCTAAACAAAATTAACAAAGAAGCACACCAAAATATTCTCAAGCTCCAGAAGATAGCTCAGTCACTAAGCTCAGATGCTGAGTTCTCAAGCTGGGAGTCAGCTGTCAGCCCCCAGAACCTCCAGTCTCCTCTCTCAGTCATGGGGACATTTCTCCAACACACCCCAAGTTGGCCAGTGGAAATATCCATAGTAGCAGTCTGATGAGTGGCTTTTCCTGCTCAATTTCTACATTGTTGCTTCAAGAAAAGTGGCAAAAATGTTTCCTAGTTGTTGCTGTACCTACAGATTCTCCCTTTCACAGAACAAAGACCCCAGAGCCAATGACCATTGAGCCAGCCCTCATGAGGAGGGACAATGGACAAGAGGTTTCTTTATTCCCTCATTCTGCCCCAGTATTCTTGGAAGGCAGTATTCTATGTTACGTCACACTCTCCAGTCTGTATCAAGCATGGACAGTATTTCACCCTATATTATGCAAATATCAGATCACAAGCAATAGAGAAAATTGGGAAAAGCTTCACCCTAATGCTTCTGTGTAGGCCAGACAAATTACCCAAGCTCACGGAGGAAACAGGACACATTGTTTGAGGTATGGTATAGTGAAAAAATTCCCTTTATGTGCCTTTTGTCATTAGAATTTATGTCTCAGAGACAAGTCTTCCCAGAGACTTGCCTACAGCATTTAGCCTTGCACTACCTTGAGTAGCATTTGTCTTTCAGACAAACTCCAGCCAGTCAGGATTGAAAGCCACAGCATAGAATGGACTTCACAGTTTTAATTCTTAAGGCAGTAAATGTTAAAACAAGAATACTGGGTGGGTAGAATTATTTTCTGTTGTTTCTTTTAAACAGGAAAAGAATATTAGATATTTCATCAGCATGTTAGAGCCCGAAATACATTCGCTATGTTTCTGAAAGCTACCATTACCTTTCACTGTTACTGTATGCTGATTTTTCTATTACTGAATAAATGCTATTAGACAGAATTTTGATGATTCTATGTGCAGGTAAATTCTAGGATTTGCAGAATGAGTAAAGGCTGCTTGGTGATAACAAATGTAGAAAAATATATGAGTGAAAAAGCAGTTGCTTCTTTATGGGTAGTGGCATATATAGCTGTATGCTCATTGCATGAATATCTGTCACATGTAGGTTTATGGTAGAAAACATGATACTTGAGGTTTCGTGTATATGTGTTTCTTAGTGTTATGGTTGGGATTTTCATACATCCCGAAAAAGAGGTGTATTTTGTATGTATTATGCTTTTCTGTGCTTTGTTATTGCCAGAAGCTTGAAATCAATGCTGCTTTTTCTTTCTGATAATTAAAAGGATGGTTTATCTTTATATGGATCTTTAATTTTAATAAGCTAATAATTCTGATTTTAGCTACTATTATCTTAATAGCTAAGCCTTCTTAAATGTTTTTATCGCAATTCCTTTGGATAGTGTTGCCATTTTTTTAGCCTGCATGAATCCTTGCTCTATAGTGACGTCTGCTGGAAGTGGCAAACTGGAATCTTCAAGGGCATATTTAGGCTTTTCAGTTCAGGGTTGCCTTTATCCTTTTACATGTGTGAAGAATAGACTGTACAGAAGAGCAGCATCACATTTTCCCATTCCCTAACAGGTGTTTCTGCACTGGACTTCATAGAATTTGGGCTTTATCTTGTGGCAAGATGCATTTCTTGTCCCGCAGCACATTCCATCAGTGTAATTTTTGACACTTCTTCTATTCTTGTCATAAAAGTTGATAGTTAGAAGTCATCAGGTTCTGAGAAATAAGTATTTATGCGTTGTATCAGATCCATACTGAGGTGCTCAGATCCTATTATGACTTCTTACTGACAGTCCTGACACCAATATTTAAGTAATTATAGAGGAGTCAATGAAAGAAATTTATGCTTTTAATCTGACATTCAGAATTAGGTAATATTTACTTTATATCTTAAAATAGGTATAACATTCAAAATAGACACTGAACATTTTGCCTTAGAGCTAAAAAAGGAAAGTAATGAGCCCATTTTTAAGTGAATTCAAAAAGCAATCTGATTTTAGTTCTTGAAATGCAGAGCAAATAAAATAAAAACTATCGTACTTTATTTACTAACCGATGAATTGAATTGTCCGCCTTTTATTACCGATATAAAGCAAAGACTATGAAGAGGCAATCATTTTTGCAGCTATCAGACTTTCAGTAACATATCTCTTGTGGCTTAAATAACAGATAGTTTAAGTGTTTTTCCATTACCTTCGTGTAAATGAAAAATGCATAAAATATTTTAACAAGGCAAAGTAATCCAAGGAGATTGTTATTTTGTGTTACAAATTAGGTTATTTCTGTCATAAAATTAAAGGAAAAAAAATCAACGCAAGGACATTTCAGCTTAATATCATTTACCAGAACGAACATGTAACAGATTTAATGAGCTAGCAGGTCACCTGAATCCAGCTGTTTCCGACCAGCTTTATGAAACGGAGAATGCAGCGAACGGTAGGAGGTAAGCATTATTACAAGCTCTCAAGGAGTTACAAAATCGATTTCTGCTTGAATGAATTAATTTAGATTATCAATTTATAACCAGCTACACGAATCCCATCAACTCAACAATTCAGTGAATGATCAGGCTCAGCCCTTGCAAGAGCTTCACAATTAGAGAGCTCTATAGTTATCTCCTGTCCTACGGTGTTGCTAACAAAGTTCCTTAGTTTGACAGAAGGAGAAGGAAAATGTTTGCTTAAGGACATTGCAGGAGTGAAACATCTTTGGTGAGGGAAAAGAGCAGCCACCATAGAGCAACTGTGTTCTTGTATCTTTCCTTCCTAGAAATTCTTTCAAAGGTAACTGAAATGGAATGGTTCTTTTTATTACCAAAAAAACATGACCAGTGCAGAGAAGAGGCCAAACCATCTAATTTCAATCATGTACTTCTTTAGAAGAAAATAAAGGATAGGATGTGAAAACTAATGCTTATAACTATCACACACTCTAAAAGTTCACACCTGTAGTGCTATTAAAAATGTCTTACCTTTTTTCTGGAATGCAGCAAGGTAGTTCCTCTTCCTCGCCATTCTAGTGCAGTCATTAAAACCTGTGAAAAGAGAATATAAATTGCTGCTAGTCAGAATGTTACTGTTTTATTTTGCACAAATGTTAAATGGCTACTTAGGATGCATTGATGTTTCAGACCGTTTATCATTTAATCTTTGACATGTCTCCTTCTTGTAATGTGGCAAAATGGTTAAGAGTAAAAGGACATTTGCTGTGTGTTAGTTACTGCTGTCTCTTGAAGTATAAAATACAGTGCATACTCTTCCTTGCCTGTTCAGTCAGTTTTGGCACCATCTTCCCTGTCTCAGAAGATAAGAGTGGTACAGTAAGTACAGCACTTTATTAGCAGCATATGATTTATCACAGGAACATTAAACTTAAATAAGTAATTGTGTTTATAAATATCCTTTAACAGGAGCTGGGATTCTGGGTTTAGTAATACATGTCAGTGGTGAAGTATAAATAAGTGATCAGCTGTTAGGTCATAAAGCCTTATTGTTGCCTGAAAATAATCTCAAATTATTA
The DNA here is from genome assembly GCF_027477595.1 of Haemorhous mexicanus. Taxonomy (NCBI): domain Eukaryota; kingdom Metazoa; phylum Chordata; class Aves; order Passeriformes; family Fringillidae; genus Haemorhous; species Haemorhous mexicanus. The sequence continues at coordinate 100,136,216 of NC_082341.1, read as the reverse complement.
CATTTTAGGGCTGAGGAAAATCAATAGGATTATATTGTTCTTCTTCTAAAAGGTACATTTGCAGTGCAGTGTTCAAAGAGTAATAGGCATGATGGCTTCTGTTAGGGACAAAATGAGTTGCACCTACGTCATGTGGAAAGTATACCACTAAAAAGACCTCAGATTCCTGACAGCTTTAAACCACTAACAAAAATTGTTAAATAGCTCTGTTGCCCTTATGCTGTAAGAAAGTGGAGGGTTTTTAAGTACTGGAAATGCATCTTCTGGACAAACTTGGATATGTTCACATGGGCTGCCAGTGGTTTTTTTTTTTTTTTTTCCCTTTCCTTGACTTGGCTGTAAACAGCCTCCTCTAAACTCTCTCTGGGCACACAAAAATTGAAGACAGCAATGCAAACCTATTCTAGTTAAACAATTAAAAATTATGAGAAATCCTTTTTTTGTAGTATTTTCTGTAGGGTTAGCTCTAAGTTGACAATCAAATTATTGTCTTGTTCCTCATTATTTATTATTATTTTAGCAAGGTTTTATGCTAGCACTTATAGAAGTCGGTGATTGTGAGATGGTAGAATTTAATAATCTCTGTTTTTCTGGGACAGGCATTGTATAGTCTTGTAAGAAGCGTTAGTCCACTCTATAGACCTCAGCCTCAAAGCTCTTCCAGGCTACACATAGGTTCTCAAGATCCATAAATTGACCCTGCAGTAGCTTAACTGAGTGCATGGAAATTGTCAGCCAATCAAACAGTAAAGGAACCCATCTGGGATGCTCTTTTCTCCATCTGTACCAATCACAGCAAGTACCATAGCTTTTGGAAAATAAGATTTTGTGTGTATATATGTCACTGAAGAGAGTGAACCTGTAAATTTTTACATGTATGCCTAGTGCCTTATGCACTTTCCCCACCAGCTGCTGTAAAACCAAGCTCAGTGGATGGGACAATGATGCCATTGGATGGACACATGGGATGTTTGCTGCTGAAGACACTGGGCTTTACAAAAAGTAATGCTTGGTGTCAGCATGTGTTGCTGTCCTGCATGCAATACTGGAAACAATGTAATCCTGGCAGCACTGTACCTCTATCTTTGCAGTGTGAATTTTCCACAGATTTCTATGCTTCTGCTGCCACTCTCTTTCCAATACCCAAGACAGCTCCTTCAAAGCTAATTCCAGTGTCAGTGTGATCTCCTCTACTGTGATGGTTGAGTCTGAGGGGACAGCTAAATAAATCTCCCACTGTGAGCTTTCATTGAAGAAATTCTTTCTCTCAGATTTGGATAGTTTATCCCTGGAGCATGCTATCATTCATGGATGGGCAGCTAAAAATTAACAGGATTAGGAGGCTCGGTGACTTCCCAAATGTCAGTCTTTCATGTCCAGCAGCTATTGGGCTGGGATGAACCTGCAACTTTTCCTTTGAGGGGAAGAATCTCTTTCCTTGTGCCATGTGAATGTCCCTTTCTTCTTAAAGCCCATAATCACTTAGTAGATGAACTGTGGAGCAAATCCATCACAAGGTGGGATCTGTTGCACAGCCTAAAAACAAGGCCTTTTCTTGTCTGTGTGTTTGGTCAAGTAGTTGTGGTTATCTGTTCGAGCAAAGTGAGCTAAGGTTTTAGATACGCTGTAATAATGTCACTTATTGCACTGTGGCGAGTTTTAACTCAGAAAAATTTAAGTCTTTTTCAACTGTTGCAGGGAAGGCCCAGTTAGTGTTTCTCTCACTGGTTCCCATGGTGAGGTGTGCCTCAGTGACAAGGCAGGGGTGTGTTAGGGGTGCGCAGCCTGTATCCCAAGCACAAAAGCCCTGTGAGACACACACCGGTTCTGGGGGCCCCCGTGGTGTTTCTGTGCCATGATCCTGGGAGGAGAATTGCTGCACCAAGGTACCTGAGCAGCTGCAGGCAGAAGTGCTCCGGGTAGCCAGGTGGATTAGCAGAGATATTCCTGCAGAGCTGGTGACAGCAGGAGAGGCAAAAGGGATAGTCCAGCATGGTGAGGAAAGGGCTGGTACCAAAAAGGTTCAAAATAATAATGTCAAGTTCAGCCACGTCTCAGACAGGATACACTGTGACTGTGTAGTGTTTGTGAAACAACCAGCAGAAAAACTAATATTTCTGAAATTAATTAATAGGGCTAAACAAGATGTAAGTCTGTGGCCTTCAGAAAGCTAAATGCTTTTTGCACAGAATACTTGGGCCCATTAGCAAAAATGATGACATTTTCTTTAAGACTTATGTTCTTTTGCAAACAAAACAGGCTGTACTAAATAAACTCTATTTCAGGAGTTTTACTTCCTTATTATTATCAAAGTTCATGTGATTTTCAACTAACTTTCTGGTCAGAAAGTGTATTAATAGCCTGGTTGTGTGAGGATTTTCCTTAGCATAGTTTCAGAAAGGTGCAAACATGTTCATCAGAAGTGATTATTTGTTTAATTATGCCAGAAAATGCTGGTAAGCTTTTGAATTTTCTAATTTAGTCCAGTGCAATTTTTTTCATTATTTTCATAACTCTAGATATAATCAACTGTAATATTTCAAACATATGTTTCCATTTTATTTTATGTTGGCAAAGCCTTTGATTGCAGTCCCTAGTGCTTACCTAAACTACACCTCATAGAGGCTGTAAATACAGCTCTCCTCAGCTGCATTGCAGCTAGAGACAGTGCCTGGCAGCAGCCTAGGATGGGCAAATGACCTCAAAATCCTGAGGGCCTATAGCAGCGGTGTTCCACATTATTGATAGTAGCAGAGATATTGACAGTCTGTGCTTGGAAGGAAAATAGGAGTTTGATATGACATATTGTGTGTCTCAGCAAGACTCATAAATAATTTTGACAAGTTTTTGTATGCATGGGAAAGTCCTTGATTCAGCCTCCCATAAAAATAAACTTCTATTATGGAATGTATTTGTCAAGTGGCTGTGTGATGGATGGAGCTGCGTTTACCCCTTGGCAGTTCGATGAGTTTTAGATGCACAGCTTACCAGAGAGGATTTACGGGCAGTACAGAAATAATTATTCAGTATGAAATACATAATTCCTGTACCTGGATTTTCATTTTTTATTATATTTTGTTTCTGTTGCATTTCTGGTCTTTAAGACAAAAGGCCTTACCATTTTACTTGGAGCTGTTGAATGCCCATAGTTTTTGTTTGGAGAAATTAATTCCTTTTCCAAACCTGGCTTTTATTTTGTTAATTGAATGTAAGCTCTTAGCAAATAAGGCAAAACCGGACAGGTTTGCATCTGAAAATTTTAACCAAGAAAAAACTCTCTTGAAAGGATTTCTTAAGCTCCTGGTGGGGAAAAAATTAACAAATCATAATAAATTTAGATTCTTATTATAACTATTGCTTATATTGCTCTTACTGTCTTTTTTTTTTCTTTCTCTTTTTTTTTAACCAAGCAGTATGCTTACATGAAGAGGTCACACTCTTCTGACACTGAACCCAGAGCACCTGGCACATTTGTTCCATTCTTCCTTAAGGCTGCTCCCTCAACTCTTTCTCTCCTTTTTTTTTTTTTTTTTTTTTTTTTCTTTTTTTTTTTTTTTTTTTTTCTCCACAGTAGTCCTGCTTTTCTGTCAGGGCTGCCTTCATATCTCCTCTTACCTCTGTCATTTCCGCCTGTTCATTACTCACTCCTTTCACCTGTTATGTTTTTACTCATTTAACTTTTTCTTTGGACTTTCTCTCTTATTTTTCCCTATTTCTGTCTTCCTAATTGGATATTCTTCCTCCTGTTAATAGTTTCTCCAGCCTTTCTCCTTTACTTCCTTCCTACTCCTCCAGTCCATTTCTTCTTACCTTTTTTCTTCTTTGTTCTCACCGTTGTCTCATGTTCTAGCTTACTTTTACACAGTTACTTCATTTCAGTCCCCTACTTTTTTCAGTCCCTTCCCTCTCTATTGCTTACCACTCTTAACAGTCATATTTTCTTCCCAGTTTGCAGTTTCTGACCATGACCTCCTGACAGATACCAGTTGTTCTGTCTTCCCAAAATGTCTTCCCTGTTTGAAACTTCCCAAAGTTGTGAACATGGCACTTTTTTAGTCTTTATGGGACTCTCCAGTTCTGGATAGTTCCCATATTCATGGTAGAGGAATTGCACTGTCCTAACTTGCCAGGAAGAACAGTGTAGTCATGAATGTGTTAACAAAGCTTACTATTGTAAAAGACTCAAAAGAGTACTAATTTTTAAAATGACTTTCAGCATATCATATATCTGGCTAAGAGATCCTACTCATTACAGGCTGGAATTACTGTGAACAGAGGATTTCTAAAGAAATAGCAAACCGTTTTTAAATGTAGACTATTTATTTTAAGACTTCATGCCATTTACTATAGCTTATAGATATGGCAAATTAGAACTTCTGTTCTTCATTTAAACACATTCTGAGATTTGTGTAGAGCAATTTGAATGTAAAAAATGTGCCTGCTCAAACAGTCTGTGGCAATAAGACAGTATGTTAATCCTTGCAGTCAGCACCTGGATTCTAAAAATTGGTCTCAATTAGAGTTGTTCTAGCCTCAGGCATACAGGCACCTGGCTGGGCTGCTCACACCCAGCTCCCATGCTTGGATTTGAGCTGCCCTCCAAGCTGCCACTGGCTCTCCAGGAGGGTGTGGTGTCCAGTGCCTCCTCTAGCCTGTCTGACCCTGGTGGACCTTTCAAATAGCCTTCAGCATCTCAGATATCACCAGTGGGCAGCTGAGTTAATTCATTTCTGTTTGTTCAGAATGCAAAATAATGTTGCCTATTTATTCTAATATATTAGAATTTAGCTTAAGTTAGGAGCAGGGATTCAGCAGCAATCTCATTTGGGCTGTGTTAATAAAGCTTTGTAGAACTAAATAGCAGGTGCCTGCAAGCAGTTGCATCCTCTGACTGTCTGCCACTCTCCCATACATGGAATACCATATGGGGCATCCTGTGATTTTGACTCTTTACCTTCTACTGCAAATTGTCCACCAAAAGCCTACTTTTAGTACTTATTTCTAAGTCCTGTTTGTAAATGAACAGTATCTGCCCAGCAAAACTGAGTTGCTACCATTGCTGATCTAGATAACACATGTAGACAGGAGGAAGGACTTGGTCTGCTACAGCTGATTGTCCCACTGCAAAAATCTGGCAAAGGGGAAAGCCAGACAGTTGTGAATTAATTAGCAGTCATGGATTTGTGTTTATGCTGTCTTGTCTCACATAGGTCAGGGCATTCCATGCTCAAGAGCTGGGAGCTTGAGCAGTAAGCATTCCTCATTTTCCTGCCATCTCTACTGGGAAGAACATCTACTGAGAGGAAAGGAAATTTTCTCTCAGTTAGATTGGGACCATAAGTGGTAGAATCTCCTTTTTCCTCCAAATGTGAACCCATAAGGGTATTTTAAATAGTTGCCAGGTTTATTGAGATATCGCTGTTTGGTCCATGATAGCTGAAGGTCTGTCTGTACTTCCATTATAAACTTCCTCAATAGGGAAGAATTAATGACCTAACTATTACAAGTGGTTTTGACCTAAATCTTACTTGTGAAATCCTCATCTAGAAGCAAAAATATTTATACAATGCTTTTCAATATTTTTTTCTGCAACCAATTTCCCAAGTTGGATGCTAAAATAGGAAAAGTAATATTTTATAGTTGTACCTGCTTTTCTTTCTCTGAATGTCATGGATAGAGGTGAAGGATGGGGGGAACAGGTAACTGTAAATCTGTAAATGATTATGTAAATATGCACTTAAGGGTTGGTTTTTTGCTTTATTTTGGGGAGCTTTAGGGACAGGCTGCTGCCTATTAAGTATTTGTGAATGTTTTTTATGAATGTCCCTTCCTTCTTTCCCAAACCTGCTGCTTCATTCGCAAATTCTTTTAACAAAATTTTATTAATCTTTCTCATAGAGCTCTGTATTAGCAGTGTTGTATTAACATGAAGCTTTCTAATAAGTATCAAGCAATTTCTCAATGTGCAGTTCTGTGTCAGAGATTTCTATTACTAATATCTTCAGGCAACTTCATTTCAATCCATGTTGTGCTTCAAGGATCTGTCAAAGTGCACTTCAATGCATCTGAAAACATCCTCAAAATAGAACAACATGGATTGAAATTGAGGGGCCTGGAAGCAAACCAGAGGGGACAATAACAGCTTAGTAAAAGTCTTATTTTTCTCTAGTCTCGCTTCCTTTTTTATACCACCATTAAGCATAGGAAGTTGAACAACAATTAAATACAGTGGCTTGCTGAAGCAGTGTGGCAATCTCCCTGGAAGAAATGGCATTCACAAGGCTGAAGGATAAACTGGTGGTTGTTTCTGAACCTATGTGGCTGTCCTCCTCTGGTACTCAGATTTCAAAGGGTGAAACTGGAATGCTCTTGCTGATTTTTAAGCCCCCTATCTGCACATACAAACCCCATTTTCTTTATTCAGCAAAATTAAGTGTTTGTTAGTGTATTGAATGGAGTTGCAGGACAGGAGTCTCTCAGGAATGTACCTGTTACAGACTAGCTTTCAGTTTTCATGTACTCCTTCTCTTGTGAGGATATACAAAAGAATAAAAAGCTGCTTTCTTTCTCTTATTTTTCCTGCAAAATATGAGTAGCAATGATGGTTGCTTCCAAAGAATCATTTTAAGTGATTTTCTATTAGAGAAAAAAAAGTTTTTAGGTGACAATAGAAATACTCTTTCAAAAACTGAACAAATAATGTTTACTGTGGAAGCTGTTTGTGTTATTGGACACAAATTAAAAGTAATATCTTTGAAAGTATGTGCATGGCATTTAATTTGGAATTTATGGCCAAAATTCTGTGCATGAATGTACTATTGCATTGCTGGGTGGCAGTAGGTGCCCTCACAGAGAGTTTTGTAGATGAAAGATGATCAGAGTTCAAGCCTGGGATCATTCTGTAGGCATGGGGGCTTCGTTATTTCCCTAAACCTAAGGAGATTTCTAGTTAGTTTATGTATTTTAGAGCAAAAGTTCTGAAAATAAACTCTTAGTGTAATTGATAACATGATATCTGGCTCAATTTCAAGAGAATTTGAAAGACAACTTGAGGGAACTAATAATGCAATCACCACAGTGAGCCACCAATACCCAGTGATTTTAGTTATTTACCACGTACATATGTATAATAATTAGTGTAACAGTTTCTGTAATTTAAGGATATGTGATCAGAGTAGCTGTTTCACTTTTGACCAAATTACATGAAAAAAAGGGGAATGTGCTATTTACTAATATGCACTCAAGACAGATATCCATTTCGTTTTAGCAAGTAGATTTGTTTAAAAGAGGCAGGAGAGCTGGCTACTTATTAATAGAATAAAGTCCAATCACATATAAAAAAATTTGATTTAAAAACTTGTTAATATTTCATTTCTTTTTCTGTATGTTTGGCCAGATTTACCTAATGGAAAGTTTCTTTAGACTGTTTGGTTATTCCAGTGGCATGTAGTTAAACAGTCCCTGAATAATGCTGGTGTGTAAGAGGGGCCCTCACTTTGGAGAGTACCCACATACTGTAAGTTGTACTGTCTTCCAGCCAGTCTAGGAGCAAGGCAAAGGACACTTTCCTCCCCATTCATCAGGGTGCAACCCTAAATACTGCATTTTAAAGTAAAGAAGTAGATCACTGATGCTTTTTTTTTTTTTTTTCCTGTATGAAATACAGCAACAGAAGTAAACCCCAGAGAATATGGCCTGATTTGTTCATGAATATTTTCAAGTCCTGAGTGGAGCTGAAGGTGCTAATATCTTCAGTAGGTTAAAACTTAGAGCATTTTTTTTTCAGAGGTACCCAGGAAATCTGCTTCTAAGTAGAGTAAAATACAGTGTACTGAAATTTTCACTTCAGGCCAAAAGTTATGCCTTGGGGGTTTATTTTAAGTAGAGTAAGCTTTGCCAGTATCAACTGAACAGAGTTACTAGTGGAGGTGGCTTGTGAGTGATTCCATACAGCGAGGTGTCTAACTGGAAGAACTAGAACCTAAATTAGGTACTACTTAAGCTGTGTTCACTAAAGAAGGATTTAAAACCCATTTTCAGATCTGGTGGGAGTTTGTTAGGTATTCGTATGGACATATAGATGCTTAGAAGTCCCTTTTTATTCAAGATCAAATTTGGCTCTGCCAGCTGCAGTTTAGAGGTAAGAAAAGTCATGAAAATTATTCAGTTGTTCATAACTCAGAGGGGAAAAAAAGTAATTTTGTAAAGCTGTGACTTTGTTATAAACCAGAACCTAAAGCCTGAGTGACAGTTCAAAAGATTTCAGTTTTATTGTTGTGTGAAGCTTGCCCCTAACCATCCCAAAATCAGAACATGGACCCAACAGCCCAACTTTGCCTGAAGAGACACAGTCTTGCATTTCTGGATTCCAAAGGGTTTCATTGCCTTCTGTATTTTTCCACTGTCCTTCAGCCAAGTTCAACAAGACCAAATTTGACTTTCTTAACATCATGTCTGAGGTAAAAATCTAGAAAATCGCCACGAAGAAGAAAGAAGCTGACTCAAGAAATTTCATGTACCTTCTCTAGACATCAGACAAAAGATAAGAAAAAACTCCATTAAGTCCTTCTTTGCCCTGCAGCTGAGTTTATTCAAGTATAATGTGCTGTCATGTTATCATTGTTAAACTTTTTGTTTAACAAAGTTTAACAATGTTTTCCTGAAAAACAGGAATTGCAAAAGTTGAAATCATTCAGTTTACAACATAAGCTTTGTGCTGTTGCTTGGGTCTATAGTTTAGTAAATTTAGGCATACAAACTTCACATCCTTAAGGATTTTTTCCAGTTAAGATATGAAAATAAAGGAAAAATAATCAGAAGTTACAGAGAGGAGTTATTGTAGAATGTTGTAGAATATTCTGAGTTGGAAGAGATCTCAAGGATCATCAAGACCATCTCTTAAGTGAAACCAGCATGTATGAGATCTGAAGTGGATCAGAAATCAAGTCCTGAAGCAAATAGAACTGAGGAGAGTAAATGAATTTTAACAACTGTTAGTACTGACTGTAATGATCTTCTTCAAAGCTATGTTTCTTTAGGGTAGTTACGAGCTGGCCGAACTATGAACTGCATCCTGACATTGAATTGAGTCTTAGTCATCACAAGTTTCTCTCTTGATTTGAACAAGACTAAATCTAAGTCAGAACACCACTGGCTGTGACTATCATAATTTCCCATTGTGAAATTTGTTTATTGATTAATTAAATGTGAATTCTTCATTGCACAATATTTTAATGAGGGTTTTTTTTTCCTTCAGTTCGCACCTATGGAGAGACATTAATGTTTTGAACTTTTTTTTTTCCTTTTTGTGCCATGATTTCTTCTCTTTTAGGCTTTTCAGAAAGCATCTGTTATTTATTTAGTTGAGAGACTATGTGTTGTAAAATTACCTCATTAATTGGATTTTTCTAGTGCAGTTTTTAAAAATTCCAATGTTTAAATCGGTGCTAATGTTTTTGCTTTGAAAGTCTCCATGCTTACTGCCACAATAAGGATGCAAGTAATTTTATAATCTTAATGTTTTCTATCTGTGGAAAAATTTCTTTTGTACATCTTTTTTGATGCATTTCCCATGCGTTGGTCTTCATTTTGTGTATTTTCTAATCTGTAATAGTCCACATTCCCTTTCTATCCTACATTATAGTATGATGGTGATCAAATATGAACATGGTTTCAGGTATCGTGTTACAGGAAGGGCATTCTTTTTATAAGTGTCATGGGGGACATTCATGATATTTCAACAAAACCAAAACTTTATGCAAAAAAATTTGCTTAATTAAAGACTTTAGAACTTCATTAGTTTGGCTGTGGAGTCTTCAGAGGGGTGAATTTCAGTAATTTAGCTCTGTTTTCTAATCTTTCTTCACAGTCTCAAATGTGTGTGAATTTCTAACAGTACATAGTATATACATGCAAATTTCCAACATCCTGCTACATCTGAATGATACTGATTTTAGTTTAGGGGTGTTTTATAATGATGGTTTTCTACTCTTTTGATTTCACATGATGAAAAAATAGCTGGCATGGAGTTTATCAGACTTTCCAAAGAGCATCACCGGACAGGGGCCAATCATGGAAAATCACAGACAGAATGAGGAAAAATTAGAAAATGAAAACAGGTTATAACTGAAACCAGACAATCAAACTTCTTGACAGACTCTAGGTTATAGTACAGCAGTTTATTCAGGAGCCAAATGGCAAGAAAACCTTTTTATGCTATGTGATGGGACATACCTTCCCAAGCCAAATATAATTATCCTGTAAAATGCAGTTTGGATAGTCAGATTTCAGTCTTCTCTTAAGCTTTGTGTGAGCTTTATTTAACCTGCAAAGTGACTATTTTTTTAAAGCAATTTAAAAAAATGAGGGTGGGGCTACACAAAGGTAGGCTGGTTTCAGTCAGCTGTGGTGCTCTCAAACAGTGTACTAGAAAGCATGGATTTACAGAGATCCCTGCTAGCTAAATAGAAGGTAGTCACAAAAGAGGAAAGATGGAAAGAACTTCAGAGAGTCCTTCAGATGCGCTAGAGTTCGTGCATCCCATTTTTTGTTTGTTTCATTCCTTTTTTGAAACTCCTCTCTACAATTCATCTCAGGCTAGTGCTGACATGTTTCTCTTTTCCTTTACTCCACTTTCTACTGAAGTATCAGAATTATCTCCTCACTTTACAGTGAATTTGATTGCTTGTATTTATTTAATCTCTCCTTTCTCTACCCTCTCTTTTTTTTCTCCTTACTCCTCATGATTATATAATGTACAGTGTGTAGTTAAATTGGTGTAAACCTAATTTAAAGTGAGTGAAGTTCACCTGTGTTCTGGGATTAGCTCTAGTGCACCTAGATACATTTCCCTGTAACTCGGTGAATTGAGATATAAAGCTTTCTGATAAAAACAAACTGTAGCAAGAGTCTAATTCTTTGAGTATTTAAGAAAAAAAATTAAATTTAGCCTTAGCATTTTTTCTCATATTGCATTTCTTGCAGACTGTTTTGTTTTGAAAGCAAATGAGAGAGAGACTTCAAGTCAGAAATACAATTTATTAGGAAAAGAAAAAACAAACAAACAAACAAACAACCTACAATAATACAAAAGAAAAACCACTGACAGAGTCAGAATACAACCTGACACCCTGTTGGTCAGGGTGCTGGTAGCAGTCCAGTTGGATTGGTGGCTGCAGTCCTCCTGGAGTGGCAGATGTGGCTCTGTTGGAGCAGGGATCCTGTAGAAAGGGTGTAGTCTTCTTCTAAAGATCCAGTGGAAAAAGTGGCCCTTCCTCTGGGAATCCAGTGGAAAGGCTCACTGCTCTGTCCCAAACCCCAGATTATATCCAGGTGGGGGTGCTTAGCTCCTCCCCCTTAGGCAAAACATCTCACAATGGGCTGTTATCATTCTGTGAGTCGTGTGGTGTGTCTATTAAACAGAAATGGCTCCCAGAGGGAGTTATCTCTGCATCATGTGGAATGGCATTGATGGGCCTGTAAACAGGAGATAAGGAAAAAGAACAGTGCCCCTCCTGGTTTCAACAGCTCTAGAGGTTGGGAATAGAATACATCTTTACATTGTAACCTAGGATGCAGTCCCTTATACCTCTTTCCTTCAAGAAAAATATTGGTTTTCAGATTCAAATTTTTACTTCAGATCTTTTTCCCATTTTCTCTGCTTTTCCTTTCTCTCTCTTTTTACAAGCAAGTCCAAAGAGGAAACTGGACTAGTAGCTCCTATTTTATGCCTTAGCCCATGACTTTGTTCTATGGGTACCAAAGCAAGTTGTTCTGTACAATAATAGATGGGTAGAATCTGGTTTTAAAGTGGAACAACCCAAGAATTTCTTCCTTTACATGCAGGTTTTCTTTTCTTGTGCAGCATTTTTTTCAAGTGCACAAAATTGAAGTATATAAATTTATTAAGTTTTGTTACTATTCTCAGTAGTTACTGAGAAAATTGCTAGACATAGTTTTGTGTTTGTTTTCTTTGCTTCTCTTTGATTGATTTTAGTTTAAGTTTCAAATACTTTAATGATTATTTGTTGACCTATTCTAATATTAGGAGGGCAGACCCACTGCTGAAGCAGTAATTTTTGCCTCTTACATGCAAATAATTCTTTTTCTCTAAAAAACATAGAATAAACTTGAGACTGATTCAGAATCCTGAAATTTCCAGGACTTGGAATTCATACCTACATCCAAATTTCACGAACGACACGTATTTTCTTTAGATGGTAAAATCAGGAAGGAAAAAATATTCTATTTAAACATTCTCTGATTGCATGTTTCAGTCCCTATTCTGTGTCTGTAACTAATCCTAGATCAAAAGTTTTGAGCAATTTACAAATGAACATGAACAGGAAAATAATGCTTCGGCACTCTTCCAGCCATCTTTTAAATAAGTAATAGGTTTTAAAAATGTTAAAAATGGTTAGCTGGTAGTTCCAGCCACACATCCTTCCCAAAATTCATTTCAATCCAGCTGGTTGAGATGAGTTGAGATTGGATTTGTTTTAGGACTTTGTTCTATTTTACCAGTTGATGGAATGAGGAGAAGGGAGTTTACATGACATAAGCAGTGACCACAGAGCTAGTAGCTGTCAGAGCTAAGAACTCATTGAGCTGCTTTCTTTTGTCTCTTGCACCAAGCAAGACTGCAAAGGTTTGGCATCATAACTGATGGAAGTTACTGCTTTTGCTTTTTTTGCCTTTTTCTTTTTTTCTCAATCCAGATTGTAATGTAAGTAAGTGGCATATAATAGTTGTTTTTTTTGTATTAATGTTCAGATTCATTGTGGTCTTTCAAATGGTGTTTACTTGAATCCCTGAAAGAGGAAAACATCATGGACTTTTAAAAAAGAAATATTAGTCAATAAATAGTGTAGCTGAAAAATCAATAATAAAATGTAGGTGGCTTTTACTGCTAATTTAATTAAGTCTGTATCATATGTAAAATTGCATATAGACACATAGGTAGAGCTGCTTACCCATATTGAAATGTAACTCTCATATACCATTTGAAAATGAGCTGACATGAAACTTCCTATAAAAAATGAAATATTCTAAGATATCCAATATATCTGTGAATAAATGAGATGTGCAGAAATAAAAAGAGAAAAAACAACTTCAAGTTGTCTAAAGAATTACATGAAGATAATAGAGAGTTTTTGTTTTTTTTCCTTATTGATTATTCCCAGAACTTAAGGTTTCACCATTAGATTGACAACTGAGTTATTTGCCCATACCTAGTGACTGACAACAGATAATGGAAAGGCTTTTACCATGATATAACAGCAGAGAATAATTTCTAATTTACTACTATAGTTCTCATCAAAAGTACCCCAGCAAAAACAGTAGATTTATCACTTCAATTACTGGAATTTCACATTTAGTTTAAAGAGACATGTTTCTATAATGTGACAGGCTTTACAGATTCTGAACTTCTTCAGACATTTCAGCTATCAGAGTAATCAGGAAAAGATATAAATGAAAGCAATTGTTTTAGTTTTATAACTTTCAGTGCTGTCTACTGGCAAGAAACGAAACAGGCCATAAACTGATGGTCTTTGCCAAGTCTATAAAAAGGAAAAAAAGACATTCCATATCAGTCTTTTTTACTTTTTTAAACCAACTGTCTGATAGTGGATGAGAATAATGTTAAAATAGTATTCCATTAATATCTACAAATTAACTTTTATGTCTATATTTTTTAAACTAACCACCCAGTGATAATAAAATGTTGTTTACCTCAAAATATATTGAGTATATTTTTAATACATTTATTCATATCACTTCTATCCAGCTTGCATGCCTCAAGCTATGAGAGGGAACCAAAAGATAAAAAAAAAGCCTAACATAAAAACAGTCAACAATCATAGGCTTCTGTACTCTAAAAAAAGGCCATGTGAATGATTTTAAAACTGATTTTAAATATCGTAAAGGATAGTGGTTTTTACTTTTGGGGAAGATGGGTTTTTCACTGCTTTCTTTGAGGAGCATATCTTTAATTTTTATAATTCACCCCCCACTTGGTTGTTCTCAGGTTGAGAAATAGGAAGTGCTACATGTAACTGGGGATGCTGAGGCATTTCTTAAGCCCAGATTTGAATACCCTCAATGTGTCCCAGCCTCATGTCAGGGAATATCTGGCGGCGGATGTGCTCCCATGTGCCTCTTTTCTTTTGCTTTCTAGAGTGCCCTGATTTCTTGCTCAAAGACAACTTTTGCTTGTAAACTGATGGGGAATTCTAGATTCTCCCCAGACTGGGTCCCAGGTCAGAGGACTGAGGAACGAAATGCTGGTGTGAGGGTTTGTGTCATGGTACCCTCCAATCAGTCAGGGTCAATGCAGTAAACAAATCTTAGTGGAGTACTGCGCTGTACTTTCCATTTTATGGCAAGATAAATCAGTGCACCACAGGACATCTGATCTGACTCTAGGTTCACTTCAGGAGATTTGGATCTGTGTCTAGAGAAATAGCCTTTATCCTAACGTTGTGGTTATGCAGACAGACATACCAGTTCTCCCCGAAATTTCCCTTTTGCCGACAACCCTTGGCAATCCCTCCCATTTCTCATCAAATAAAAGGCATTGAAGGAGGCTTTTATGAAGGATCCGTACCAGAGAAAGTTGGCACATTTTCATGTGGGATTCCTAGCCGTTCTGCAAAGAGTCATTTTCTCTTAAATACCATCTTACTCAGAGATGTTCCTGCCTCCTCCTCTCAGGCCAGGGAGCAGGAGGGTGGGACTGGGAGTCAAAGGCACGTGGCTTGAGTGCACGCTGCAGAAGACTCGCACTGGTGTGCCAGGTGAGCGTGCTCTGCTGTGTTACCCACACAAAGGTGCTAGAATAGCAAAGCACTGTAATAAAAGCTCACCAACTAGAGAAAGCAGTAGGGATTTTCCCACAGCTGTTGCAGAATTCATAAATAAGTTCACGCAATTACGATATTTGGTATAAATGAAATGCCATCACACATGGTGCCTCTGATGGTCTGATGATTGCTAGGGTGCAGCTTGTATCACAGAGCATTCATTTACTGGCAACAGGGGAGATTATCTATTCTATCATATGTGAAAGGGATCTTATTTGGGATTTGCTGTAGTAGAGCAGTGTAGTAGTTAAGCCAGCTCTACCGTTTTATTGCCTGTTACAGCTGAATTTTCAAGAAATGCTGTGATTTAGATCACAGAAAGGAAGTATCTAAGTGCTATATATGGTGTCAAACATGCATAAGTGATTGAGCACATCTGTTTATGAGGTACAATACTTGAGTGATAATGTTTATGAGGAGTGCTATTAGGGTGAATAACATAGCTGCTGGTTAAATGCCTGTTTGGATTGTTTTTATATCCACTGATTTA
This sequence comes from Haemorhous mexicanus, assembly GCF_027477595.1. Lineage (NCBI taxonomy): Eukaryota > Metazoa > Chordata > Aves > Passeriformes > Fringillidae > Haemorhous > Haemorhous mexicanus. The sequence goes on along the minus strand of NC_082341.1, from coordinate 100,120,865 downwards.
AAGTAGATCTAAATAGATTGGTCACATATTCCAGATCTGTTTGTTTGTTTGTTTACTCACACAGAGGCCCGGGAAAAAGTTTTAATTAGTTCTGTGCCAAGGAAGTTCTAACCTCTCAACCTTAAGAACAAAGTAAGGGACTGTAAAGTCCCAAGGGGCAGCCCCAAATGAACCTGCAGCTCTCCACCGGTTTTTACAGATTCTCCCTTCCAAAACTGAAGGTAGCTGTGTTTTGGCAGATGATTAGCATTTTATTTATAATTCATAAAGTAGCATTTCCGACAGCTAAGCAGCAGAAATGCTAAGCCTAAGTTGAATTTAGGATAAGTGTTTTCTTAAGAATTTTTTTTTCAAATAATTTCATCTCACAGTCATGTAGAATGGCAGATGTTTGCAAATCTTGGTGTAAAATTGATTGAAATATTTTAAGAAAACTGAAATAATGTCAGTGGCAAAATTTATTTTACCAAGTGCAGATGTAAGACATCAAGTTCTCAGACTGATGGCAGAATTAACAAAAAACACCATCTGGTTCAATAATTATCTGAGAATACCCATATTCTTGGATTTGTTTTAATACCACTTAGTTCCCAGCTTTATTTTATCAGTGTTTGCACACCAATGAGACTAGATTGTGCAAAATGAAGACTACTTCCATCTGATCATTTTTAAAAAACAACGTGTTTTTGCATGAATAATGAATCTTTGAATTGTTACTAAACAAGCAAATTATTTGCGTATGTGTCACATCGGTTATCAAGTTTGCACATGTGACAGCTTCAACAGCCGTCACATAAAATGCATAGAGCTTGTAACCATATGTTTTTGCTTGACAAAAAGCTAAAACTCAAGATCAATTTTCAATATGGGAGGCACAAATTAACACTTTAAAATGCTCCACAAATTTGGCAAAATATGCAGAAGTAGCACGTTTCTAGATATTAACTGATATCTTTGGATTCGACCTTAAGGTATTCAATCATTTTGATTAAAAGACTGATTTCTCATAAAACCACAGTCTGTTGGAGGCGCAAAGCCAATGACATTTGAGCATTCATATATTTTCATAAACTTTGAACAATGTCAGTGAGACACCTCTTCAATCTTAGCCACACAACAGCAGGGTATTCAATCTTTCTTTAGCTTAAGACAGAAAATTTGAATATCAGCATAGGGTTATTAATGTGACAGTTCACATGGTGTGTACCATGTTGATTCTTAAAAAGCAGATCTCTGGAATGCACAGAGCACTGGCTTTCTGCTCTTGCTCTTAAAAATCCAAGAGAAAGCCTTAAAATGGATTTTTCCAGCTTGATTGTTACACTTTTTCGTAGTAAAACATGAAGAAAATTGACTACAGTTTTACACCTTGAAAGTCGCTAGTATTATTTCTGTGGTTATATCATCTGTTGTGTTTAATATTAAAGACATACGACAGATCTCATCGTGTATTATTTAATTCTTTTTGTTTGTAAAAAAATGGCATTAGCAAGTGACTAAGCAGCCATGCAGTTAAGTATTTAGTTGCTCCACCTTCTCCTTTTACTTGGCTGACTTAGTGTCTGTCAAAATTTATAGCATTCCAAATAAATAAATAGACACCCCTCCCCATGCTTATTTCTTTAAATTCAGATTTTTGAGTAATGTAATGTTGTTCAATGGAAGCATGTCATTTTACATTACATCATGTTGTAGGTCAGATGCAATGTAACTTTTTATGATGCATTGTAAATGACAAAACATGCTGCAATATGTGATATATATTGGTACGTGCCCCTGATAACATCGCTTTTTCTTTAGAGTGTTGTCGCCTGAGCAGCTTGGGAGAAACCAGATGGGCTGTGAGGGGAAGATGAGCAATTCTGTCTTGCCCAAACTGCTAATGTGACAACACACTGTTAAGACAGGAGACAGCGAGGTGCATGTGTTAATATAATACAAGGCACCCACAGATGTCCCAAAGTTTTCATTTAAAAAGCCCTGTTAAACAAACAAACAAAACCCAGAATCTCATCCTATTTCAGTGACAGTGGGAAGATCTGCTGTTACTGTTGCACGAGGTAGGGTAGAAGTCAAATTGGGTTTAGATCTGTGGTATGTGCTAGTAAATACTTGCTACTCTTTTACAGGAAGAAACAAGGAATGTATTTTGCAATTCAGCATTTCAGTTGCTTCATCAATTCCAAATCTACTGTAATAATTTAATATTTCTATAGGATCTTCTATCTCAAAGGATGTTAAAATCTGTTACAGTTTTCCATCATATCCAAAGGGCTTCACTCCCCATTGAAAACCAGCCATTAGCTGAGGTGAAACTTGCAGGATTTCAACACAGAGCAACTTCATATGACTAATTATATGGCTGTATTTGAGTTTAAACTGCAGGGAAACACAGGCAAATGTAATGTACTTAAAAATACTGGAATTTTCCCAGGACATTCTTACTTACAGAAAATGTGCTACAGGAATCCACCACAAGTGTCTCACTGCACAGCATTTCCACCTGTGTTGTGCCCCATAGTGATATCAACAAATGCAGTAAAAGGTCAATATCATTAATGGCTTGAAATGTCCTTGTTAGGACATTAGGTGAATAAAAGGCTTTTTTTCCATAGTAGTGTGGCCATGTGTAAGATTAAGCTTTCACTATCATTAGTTTACTCTCATTTTGTTTTCAGACTGCAAGGCCTCTCAGTGGATTGTTTCCCTCGGTTCCTGTGTTGGTACAGGGCCTGGCACAAAACCTCTAAGAACAACTACAACTTATAAATTGTGTATAAAACACTACTAATTCTGCTTAATTCCATGCAGGGCTATCACTTCATTGATAACTCAGAAGCAAAAGCAGCATGAACAGGCTCACCACTAACTTTTCTGTGCAGTAGAATTTACTTTAAACAAAGAATTCTTCTATCTCATCTCCACCAGTTTCCAAGCGTACTGAGGCTGTAAGGTTAGACCTGCAGAGCAATTTGTGTTGCAGATTTAGGTGGCATTACCCATCCATGTGTTTGGGTGTGTGTGTATTTCTCAATTGATTGCATACTCTTCCCTCATTGTGGGGTTGGATGGACTGTTTTCTCACAAATGGCAGAGTTGCACACAGGCACCTAAATTGCAAGTAGTAAACTACATCCAGAAGCCATTAAAAAGCAACACACTGTCTTAGAAATCGTGTATTTTGGGGGGTGTGGTTGTGTAACTTCTTCCACAAAAGTCAAATTTTGTTTAAAAATTGGTTTTGGTCTTTTTTCCGTATATTTGGAACGCTTTGCTTTTTCTATGCCTTTTCCTGCCTATGTAGTCAGTCAAGTTGTTCACTGAAGTCTTTTTGGGAGTTTTGTTTGCATTCTGGTTTCTTCAAAAGTAGAAGAGTGAAAGCATAGGGAAAAAAAGGGGTAGAAAAAAGGCAGTAGAAAATCATTTGACGTAATGGTTAAAAATGCCTGAACTTGAAGAAGAAAGACTCTTATTTTGTGGGTTTGGGGTCTTTATTGAAGCCTTCTAGCAGTGAAGGGTTTTCTTTCTTTTCCCCTGTACTTGTAATGAGAATGTTGCTATATAATGGAAGAATCTACAGGACAAAATCTTTCCTGTTTTAACACAGATACCATGTCACTGGCTCTCTTCTACTTGTGCAGTTGTGATGAAAGCTCTATGAATGGCTGAGCTGTTCCGAAAGGCAGTGTTTTCATTCTGAGTGGAGAATAGCTGTGGGAAGACTAAGAGCTTCTTGATGCTGCTGCTTCTTTTTCTGCTAACTTTTCTTCTTTATTCAGCTGCAGTAGAAATTGGGTGGGAATTGATAATCCTTTAGGAATGTAGCTTTTGACACTTATCTGGTGGATGATAATTAATGCATTCCAAGAGGATTATCATAGTGGACTGTAGTTATAAAAGAGTGACATTCCATTTACGTGGAGCGAAACTTTAATATATGGCTGTCTCTACCACGTATTTTTAGGAGAAATCTTCAACCTTTCAGCTCCAGACAATGTAACTCCACCCAGTCCAGCTGTAATGAGCAACTATAGGCACAGGCAGTTTTTACCAGTATGGTACCATGTTTTACAAGCACAGAAAACCCCAAAATATTATTGTTAAAACAGCATGTAGCTGTTTATGAGATATTCAGGATGAAGCATTTTGTTTGTTGACTTGAAGAGGAGTAACGTTTGCAAAGATTTTGAAATACAGAATGAAGGTTCAGTGCAGTGGGATTAAGACAGTTCTTTGATTTTTTTAAGCAGCATTTTTTATTATAAACTTCACTGTAGTATTGCAATAGAATGAAATTTTCATAGACAAGCCGTTCAGAACTGAGATATCTTTAAAAACTTGCAAATTGCTATATCTCTCCAATAATAAAATTTATATTTTTGTGATTTATGACAGTGCATTTAGGTGAGGTTAGGTGGTTTCCTCTACTGTCTTTTGTAGTGTAGAGGAGCGAAGCAGACCTTTTTCCTGAAATCAATGGGATATGGGACTGACTTGCCCATCCCATCATTATATGGAACAGGAGTCAGTTCTCAGACTCAGTTGAAAGGGACAGTTTCCTTATGGTATTGATTACTGGGAATGCAAAAATTTCCTGTAATATTAGGAGATTAATGGGTTTTGTGTCTGTTTAAAATACAGGATATTGATGAGATTGATATCTATATATTACCACCTTTAGGTTCCAAGTCTTACAGAACACAGTATGACAGCATCAAAAAGGTTATCACTGATTGTATTATACATTACTGTATAATCTAGGTAATTTTATAACATTAGAGCAGTAGCCTGCTATGATTCAACTGCAGGAAAAATTGTCAATATACATTTGAGTATACTTTTGCATTTGTCCTTTTATTCTTCTAAGTTAATCTTAGGGAGGAAGTGTTATTAGCCACCAGCCATTTGTCAGGATGGGCTTTGTGTTTGGTTTCACTGCACTGACTTCTGCGTTGCATTGCAGATGCTATATGGATGCTCACAGGCTCGCTGTGCTAATCTGTAGCAGCATTCCTTTCTCTCTCTCCAGCAAGAAAAACTCCTTTCTGATATTTCATTAGTGTGTTTGGTTGGTTCAGTATTAGAGTTTATGGTCTGGTTTTATGTTTAACTACCTTTTTGATATGAACTGCTGCCAATCTGCAAAAAAGAGTATTTTTCAGTAAAAAAATAAATCAAAGATGTCAGGCAATTCTCAGAACTCCAAGAATTGTTTCAGTATCAAAGTATTCTGTAAGGTGCTCAAGTTGAGGTCATACTCCTCCAATACATCCTGACGCACAGTAAAGATTACATAAATGTTAAATAAGAATACCTTCTCAAAAAATACATTTCCTTCATGTAGAAAACAAATTTGTGTCATAGAGTTGTAGATGTAGGAAATGGAAATAATTTATAGGGTCTCCTAGTCAAGCCCACATGAGATACAAGATTACTGAATAAAACAAGTTTTACAGTGCTCTGTCCCATCTTTGCTGTGAAAAGCAAAGACCCATTTAAATTGAAATTTTAAACAGTTGCAAGAAGAAAGAAAACCTCAACATTTTGAGAAGAATGTAAACTCAACATTTATAAGGATCAAAACTCTTTTTAAATATATTGATGAAAAATATGTCCTAACACTGGAGTTGATGCAGGAAAGAGGCCATATTTCAGTCACTAAAAGGCCAATGGTTTAGCACCTTGCCAGGATCCTGGCTAGGCTGCCCACAAGTATTGTGGTAATTAGCTGAGAGACAGAGCCAAAATTAGTACCATGAGCACAACAAATACAGGAGATACTTTTAAACCAAGAGACATCCTGGAATAAAAAAGTCACTGAAGGCCTTCATCTCTTATTTTTCATGGCAATATTCCTCTCTTATTTTATTTTGTCCTGATTTTTTTCATGTCTGTATTTTTACTTCTTTGTACTTTTGAGAAAATCTCCATTTTATCTGGCCCCATTGGAAGGCACCATGACAATTTAATGTTTCTTGGCCTCTCACTTGAGAGAGATGAGGGCTGAAGTTTTCTGGCTTTTTGAAATCAGCAAAATAGTCCTAGGTAACGCTGAAGATTAATGTTCCAAACATAGTGGGGTACCTGAATGTCAGAAAATATTTCAAGTGAAAACTTGGTCTCATCATCACCTTAATGTCACATTCTTTCCTCTTCCAAAAAAAAGTAAGCAAGAAGCATTCATACATATGCTACATCTGGCTTGATTTCTTTTTCTCTTTCAGTTTTTAGGTTCAAATAGTAGTAATGATTAATAACATAATGGCTCTGAGACATTTAATTCTTCTCTCAAAAAGGGAGCTAGTAAATTTATTCTTTCACAAAAGGACATCCGTTTTAAGTGTATAGGGAAAATGTATCAAAATATTAATTAGACTTTTCTTTTGTTTTGCTAGTTTGCATTAGACAGATGGAATTCTGATCTTTAACAGCATCATGACTCATGAAACTGCTTGTGTACTAAAATGCCATTATTAACACAACAGTAGTTTTCAGCAGTTGGTAATTATTGGCATAATTAAACATTTATCAAGAAACAAGTATTTATCATTCATTAAACTTTCATTAAAAATCCATCTTAGCACAAGCTAGATTAGCCAGTGATTTTCAAGTGATAACTTCTTAACTTCTGGCAGGAACACAGAGCATTTTGATGGCAAAGAAAGTCGTGCATAATGCAACCTTTCAGGTTTTGTAAACAGTTATAACATTTCAGACTTGGGAGTGCTATTTTTAAGCATTCTATAAGACTCAGACAAGAAAGTACTTGGCTATTTTCTGTGGGGTTTACTAAGTTTGGCACTTCTTAACAGTGTATTTGGAAAAACAAGATGCCTTTGGCCGTGAAAAGCCAGTGCTAAGTTTGCTTTATAACTGCATTTGCATGACTTAAATTCCCTGAAAGCCTGATATGTTTACATGTATTAGGACATTGAAATTTATTTTTGCTAATGGATCATCTCATAAAATCTGCCTTATGGTTTTTCAAAAGGATGGTATCTCAGACTAGATGTTTGTAATTGGAAAATCTTGAAGAGATGTCTGGTCCTGATATAGTATTTTCCAACACTTCAATACTTCATGTCACTGAAGAAGAAAATAAGCATATTTTCTTATTTAAAAGAAAGAGACCCATTACATCTCTGAAAGGTTTTGGTTTTATTTTGCAGAGTGAAGTATGAGACATTATGCCTGGTCTGTTCAGTTTTGATCAATTCTTTGGGATGGCAGATTGATTATTTTTTGGCATGTTTAGGTATGAATAAAGTTAAAGTAATTTGTGTGAATTTCAACGTGCAGAAAAATAAGATTAGTCAATGCCCTGTAGTTCCCTCTCATTCCAGTTTTCTTATTTAACTCTTTTTAGGTCTTTTCTCCTTGGTTATTTATTTTCCTCGGTTCTCGTCTGCCATTTCCACTAACCCTGATTATCGCGGAAGCACTGGCTTACTTAATCTTACAGCAACCAATTGGCTATCTTACCTCCCAGCCCTTTGTTTCCTCTCTTGCTCATAAGTATGAGAGGATGGATTACTTAACCCCTCCTATGCAGTCACTGTTTTGCAAGAGGTACCAATTTGGCAAGGTTACTGTAAGTTAAAAACGCTGTAATGTGATTGTCTAGATTGTGGTGGAGAAAAAACAATATTTAGTGAGCAAGACTGTCTCAGAAAGCTCCTTCACGTACATACAAGAGCTTCACATCTTAGCCCATATTCAGCAACTTTGTTTTTTCTCTTGGGCAAAAAATTTACTGTATCAGTGCTTTTATGTCACAAGAATGAATTGAATTCGTACCCTTTAGTGCAAACAACAATAGACAGAGTGGTAACCTAGTGGAAAAAAAATAGATGCCCCGTCCCTTTTGGGGATTCAGAGAGGTTCAGAAAGATGGAGCTGACGGTAGAGAGGTGGCAGATAAAAACAGGCTGAAGCAGGAAAGAATCCTGCGGTCATTTATTACCATGCCATCTTCATAGTGTTTGCTGAACCAAGGTGCAGAGTAATGATTCAGACAAATGATGTTAATAATAATAGCTGGCCCTTTGGCAAAAATGGAATACCTAGTATTGCAGCATGAGACCTAATCAGATTCTCCAAAAGTTGCTTCAGACCGATAGAATTTTTTGTCATCAGGTTTTTCATCAATAGATTCTCCCCAGATACTATATTTTTTCAGGAGAGAAAGTGATAAGCAGTTATTTTCCATGAGGGTAAAAACCCCAAATATTTAAAATATTATGATATTTAAATAATAGATTAAAGCTACTTTTAAAATTCCATGTTATTTCTAGTTTGTTTTTTCATTGGTATCTGCAAGATACTCGTAGTAATCACGGATTACTTGATCACATTTAGAAACTTTCAGAAGTTCATTATCTTCTTTTTTTTTTATGTAATCAACACAATTCACCTTACTTATTGTAAGTGAATAACAATGTGCATGCTTTACAGTAGTTTTTGTTGCACACAGAGTATCACTGGTAAAAATGATCTCCTTGTAAAGCCAGGCTGTGGGTTTTAAACAAGGGGAAGTTGCTCGTAACTGCTGATCTGATGAACTGCTTTGATCTGTTGTTCAGAATTTGTACATAAAAGAATATTTGCACCCAAAAAAGCTTACTAACCATTTTGCACTGTACAGATTTTGCTGTTCTTTTTACTAATACCTACAGGTTTTAGGCATATAGGTTGCAAATTATTTTTATTAGCTGTTTTTCTGTTAACAACGTAACCAACATCTGTTTTAATCTAAACATCATCAGACTTATTAATTAGGTGCATTTTGGCATCAATTTATCACACATGCTTTGACACTTTTGATACTTGAAGTGTAAGCTATTATGTGTAATGAAAAAAAAAGTATGATTTGGAGTAAGTGTTATACATCATCTGTAGGGGACAATTATGTTGGCATGTGGGAGGTTAATGTACACACTCTAGATTCCTTTGCTTGATTTGCTGTTTTCTTCTTCATAACTCTAGGTAAACAGTTTGTGCTGCTATTTAATGCACAGGTTAAGTGTAGTTGCAGGCTATTATACATCATTAGAGTAAGTAATATTCAGCTGTGGAAGAAAGATGGAAGCTTTTCACTTGTAGCCACTTGGACATTTCATTTTTCATCTAGTATGCCACTGCAAAAATTAGTTGTGGCAGGCCTGATGTAATTTATAGCCTGGTACCCTGAAATTAAGCAATGAATCACACCATTTTGGCTGATTAGAGTTAATGCATTTTTCCCGATGACATATTTTGTAAAACAATGCAGTTTATTCTAAACTTTGCCTTATCCGACCTAGTAATTTCTCACGTCAACCTGTTCAGTGGATTGTACCATGTACAGTGAACTCTATCACCGGATTTCTTTTGTATTGTTTTCTAGTTATCTCCCAGCTTAAAGAGACAACCTTCCTTTTCTTTCCTAATTTTCTCAGTAAAAACTATCAACTTTCCTCTCCCTCCATCCTTGACCCTCCATTCTCAAACCAGACAATTGAGAAGCAAAACACAGAGTAACACAATTCAATGCAGCTTGATTGAAAGTGGAGGGTGTAATGATCAAGTGAGTAGAGACCATTGGATTGTGCCTCAGGCCTTCACACTCTGGATCTGGTCAATAACAAATTTATTACTAATCAAATCCAATAAATACAAAACAGCATACATTTATTTTTATTTGGCACCCAGCTGGTCACAGAATAATAATAAAACAGATAATCAGAGAGACTGCCTTTCGGAAAATGATGTAGCCAATGCGTGCTGCACTTAAAACTCCTGCATATCATAAGCAGATGGCCAGTCCCCAAGAAGCCTTGTTGTGTTTGTCTGATTACCAGTGGGCATTGTGTCCCACTTGCCTGTGCAATATATTAATGGTTCCAGCTCTTGAGTTCAGAGAATTCTGTTTTCTGAGATACTTCGTGATAGGGAGAGGTATCACTGCAGAACAGGATCTATAGGTATTAGTGTCAAGAAGAATAATGTCTTCCTTGCCCTTTTTCCTGGGTTATTGCATGGGGCATAAAAAGACTGGAATGAGTTAATAGAAAACAAAGAAACTAAAGGTGTTTGGGGAATGGAATGAAATCAACAACGTAGCTGAGGCACGTGAATTTTACTGTTGCCAAAAATATTATGCCACTGTTCTTTCCCCGCTAGTACTAACATGCATAAGAGCACAAGACATAGTCATTGCAGGCATCTTATACCATGTAAGACCGACACAGACAAACAGGGCATAGCTAATTTAAAGCTGACATTCAGTATCCAGGATTTTTTTTTTAAATTCACATATTTTTATATGTGCGTGCATGAAATGCAGCTAAAAATTTTCGTTGCTGCAATTTGTTATGCACATTATGAATTACAAAGTGTATGCAAAGATGCAAACTGAATAAAATTATTGGGAATATTTTACAATACCAAAAGTGCAGCTGCTGTTGTTTGAAAGTTAGATAGTAAAAAATTTCTTATTTCTCAGTCGATGGAGTCCCTGTATTTTTGAACAGTCTGTGGAAACCAGCCAGAGTCCGTAACATGTAGGAGAAAAAGGCAGCACACCTGCAAGACTCCAGCCTACCTTGTTCACACCCAGGATAGGAGAAAATGATTTATTATCTGTCCCTTGAATTTCTCTGAGCATTCTGTCTAAACTTTAAAAGCAGATTACATTTGCGATTAAACCTTAACAAATGTTGTTTTAACTAGACTGCAATATATGTTATTGACAACAAGCTTTTTTCCCCTGAAAATAACATTGGTGCTTAGGCATGCAATTTACAAAAATGACAAGGAAGGGTGGTACTTTTCCCAAGGTGAATGTGAGTTGACTGATTAGCTGGTATTTTAACTTAGATTCTTGCAAATTACAGACATAGGAAACCCTGCAATTTATATGTACTTTAGAAGTGAAAGCTTTAATCCCATGATTCATGAAAGTAAAGTGGTAATAATTTAAGTACCATATTTTATTTATCCCTTAGAGTTGTCAGCTGATACCAGAAGTATTCTCACTATTTTTGGGTTGCTGCCTTTGGCCACCTAATTGCTTCTTAGGAAGTAAGAGGGAAATTGCTTATATAACTACATGGATTGTCTTTGGCAACGTCAAGCCAAGGCATCAATCAGTCCATCTGGGTAAAATCACAAGCTGACTCCGATATTGCTAAATATTTATACTGTCAAATACACACAGACATCCAGATGAAAAGAGGCATTCATTAGGAATGCTCCAGCTTGTCAGTTTAAAGATGTAGATTAGAGCAAAACCTCCCACTATGATACTGAGTGCTCAGGAAAAGTCTATATTTAGCCATTCTGAGCAATAAATATCATCATATTGCCTCATTTAGGTAAATAGAGAATGAATATTGTCAAGATGATCTAGAGATAATGTAAACAGATCCCTGTTCAGAGTCTGTGTTACTAGGGTAAATTCCAGGACATTGGTGTGCTGCTGATGCTTTTTGGTTTAACCCTATTTCTAATCGCGTTCTTATCCCTTTTACATTAACAGTAAGATTTCTTCTTTGCAGATCAGAAGAGAAAGGGGTGGGGGGAAAGAGATAAGGTGGGGTTTCTTTTTAAACAAAAGTTGATTTTAAATTCTAACTGAGCTGTTACATTAATTAGTAGTTTTGCTCTAATATTTTCTTGGCACTGGTAAAGACTGCTGCTGCTGCTGCTGCTGCTGCTGCTGCTGCTGCTAGAAAAATCCTGATCTCTGTAGCAACGCTGAAGCTCATTCCAGACTTTAACATGGGAACTGACAAAGCCCATCAGTCAGCAGAACATCACAGCTCTGAGGTTAAGACAAGATTTCAAGAGTACACACAGTTAAGACTCATGGTGGAATTTCTTTTATAGCACTTTCTTTTTCCGTGATAAGATGAGGCATATTGTAAGAATAAGCAATGAAAGATCAGTAGTTTCATGAGAATTAAGTTACAGTCCAGCTTCAAAGTGGGTGGCTTGTCCTGACAAATTAAGAGAAAAATTTGTTCACTATACTATGCTGTGTACACAAAAAAGATAGCAGAAGGATTTTTTTTTACCTTTTGGGGAAGGCTTGTGCCTCTCTCCATAGAATTAGCACCTTGGAAGTTACATACAAGGAGAGTGGTGACTGACATCAAAGTTTTAGTTAATTGCGCAAGATGATTTTTTAGATTAATAATTAACATCTCTCTTTATAACTAAATATCTGTAATTAATCAGCAAATCATAATGTGGAGACTAATTAACTTCAAACTCAAATCTTAACAGAAAATCCATATTACTATCCAGCATCATTAATTACTTTAGTAATCAAAGTTATTCCCCGTGGGATTTGACATAAAGCTTTGTAGGTTTATAAACTGAGCTATTATCAGGGAAAAAAAAAAAACAACAAAAAACCACATTTAGAAAGGAGCTTCAAATGGCATTATAGATAACTAAGGTATTAGATGGGAAATTTAAATAAGTTTTTATTTTGTCTGTATTACATTATCAATAATCCACTCACTAAAGCTGGGTAAGTAACTAAAAGAGTGCAATTCCCTTCTTACCATGTGCACATAGTTTTTTCGTTGGGTTGTTTTTTTTTTTTTTTTCCCTTTGGGGGTTACAGCAGTGATTCCTGTCAGATGATTCATTTGTCAGTGTCTTTTAAAAATATGCTACACTTTCTGATAGTGTTTTCTGTGATGCTATCCATGCTAGTTATCTGTTTAAGAAATGGATTAAGAGCTGTTTATGCCCTGGTATGATTCACAGGAAAGTACCAAAAAAACTGAAGAAAGATTGAGCCATAAAATACAGAAATATCTTTAGCAGTTGATTAGTTAGTGTTCAGTGGAAAAAAAGGACAAAGTAGAGCTGTTATGCCAAAGAACCTTGGCCCAAACAAATCTTATTTTAATTAGCACGGTCATCACAACTAGGAAGATTTGGAATGTGTTCATGTTAATTTTTAATAAACAGGAAAGCCAATAGTACCATTACAGCACACTGAAATCCCATAGCTGTTTTTCATTTAGAAGTTAGGCGTTGAAATTGTGTCTAAAAATCCGCATTTCAATTATTTTATCACCTAGTCTTGCAAGTGCACACATCTGATACTGTTCTTTTGTGTGGCAGCTGTAAAAATCGTAAGCAATTTTTACTGTCAAGAAAACTCTGAATAAATAGAGGCTGTTAACTTAGGCAGATATCTGAGGTTATTTGGTGGCAATCAAGAACTCACAGCACTTCAACTAATGGGTTATGATCAGAAACTGTTCCTAATAGCCAGCTAGACGGATCTGAATATGAAGATTTCTATAATTTTGTTGTCAGCTTGTGATGTACTCTAGTGCTAATTATTTGGAACAATTATGTTTTCCTAATAACAAAAGAAGAAGCAGTGAATTAAGCAGGCTTACCTTCAGATCTTTAGATAACAGTTTAAATGCACTTGCCATAAAGAAATAACATTTCTTTTTCCTGTATGGAACCCTAATTATTGAAGATGCTTGTCTTTTAAAATCTACTTCTACTTTTTTTAAGAATGTTCAATGTGTCAGTTTACACTGATGACTTCAGTAACTAGTATTTTCTCAGTCTTAGTTTTATGCCCGTACCTCCCATAGACTGCTTACTTCATTTGGTTATTCAAAAACCATAATTAGTGCAGTAATTAACATGTGGATCCTTCAAAGGAAGACTGTTAGAATCATGGGACGTCTCTCATCATTCTTGCTGATGTATAGATGATAAAAAAGACTTGGTTGAGGTGACAACAGGATTTGTATTACTGCACATTATCCAAACTGCAGGGAAATTCAGACAGGACTGTGGTCCATGGAGTCTTTCCTTATGAAAAAAGTAATTATCCACACTGTTTCTATAATGTAACTAGGTGCTATCCTACATTTGCAGCTGTCAAATCATTTGTTTTAAAACCATTTTTTATACCTTGTGAATACTTGAAAGTTTGAGGGTTTGTATGTTGTCTTTTCAGCAATTACAGAAGTGGGGTGCAGCAAGTGCAGCAACAAAAACAATAATAATAGTAATTTATATAAACATAACAGATTCCTTCTTGACAGTTGATTTCAGAGATGTTTATGGTAATGTTAAGTTGATACCGTCATAAGATTGCATTCATAAATAGGCCAAATTTCATTTTATTTATTTTTCCTGGAGAAAATATATTTGTTTGTTTAAGATTTCAGATAAGCTGAATCTGTTATGTTTTCAAGCCATAGTAAATCAGTTGCTGATACGTGAATCTCTGTAGGGCTCATGTAAATATATTCCAGTGTTTCTCTGAGATGCTTATAGTCAATGTTTTCAGCTTCAATATACAATGTTTTAAATTTGTGCATTAAGGAAATTCGCATCCTTTCATTCGGCCTTTAACTTTCTGTAAGTAGTGATCCTCTTTTTCACATTCAGTGACACATGCCAGAAAAATTCAGTATTTTACCCTACAGGCAGCCCATGGGACTGGGATGAAATGGCCTCTATACATAGGGTATGACTTTATTTGCTAAAGAGGTTATTTGAAAAAGCCCTTAGGGTACTGCTGCCCTTTTGTCCCTCAAACTAGTAGGGGGAAAAATATAAAAGGAACTACATAGTAATCCCTTGTAGACAGGTGACCTTAAGCCAATTCTATACTGTAAGGTTTGTTTCCATTTAAACTCAAAACAGACAAAGGAAAAAAGCAAAATGCAGTTTTTAATCTGTTGCAGAAACATTGCCTTTTTTTTCCTGTAAATGTCTGTCAAATACAGACAACTTTTACTGCAAATTCATAAAACTGAGTATCATTCTGTATAATTTAATTTAACATTCTGTAGATGATATGCCCTATATTTTAGCAAAAATAGCATCTGAGGACTGATGGAAATAAACCTACCTCTGTTCATTTCAGGTAACCTGTTCAGAATTTTATTTTCTTTACAACTGTTTAAATTCTGCAAGTACAGCCAAGCGTAATTATGCAAACCTTCTGATTCCAGTCTTAACATTAAAAATCAGTCACCATCAGGATCCACTGGAAAAATCAACAAACGCTTTTGTCCTCTGAATTTCTCCAATGTTATCATAGGGTTATGGTCCCGCTGCACATGCACCATTTGGTGGTGGTGTATTTGGTGTTTAAACCTGTGTTCAGCCACAATAGTTTTCCAATGAATGAAAGCCAAAATATTATTTTTTATATCATGCAATCAGCTGTTACAAGATATGTGCCATCCCAATGCGAAACTGCTTTTCTCTAGGCAGGCTTCGGAACACCATTATAAATTATGAACAGCAGCTCTGAACCCACCTCAGGATAGCCTCTCATAAGTCACAGGTGTGACATCACGGAGCACTGTAATTAATGGATGTTATGCCACTCCCTTGACTTATGAGTTTTACAGAGGCTTTTAATTACTTTTGAGTTTAAGCCATTCTGGCAGAATTTTGAAGGAACTCCAATGACAGCCTCTTCTGAAGGAAGCTGTTCTTGGGACATGTGGAAAATGAGCCACTCTGGTGGCTGAAGGAAAACGGCTCAGCCGTTCTTCACGCCTGGTAGTCTGGAGGGAGGTTAAAGGAAACAGCTTCTGTCGACTGCTGCAGGCACTGAGTTACTGTGTTCCTTTTCTGCATCGGGGGAGGAGCTGCGAAAATTGTCATCAAATCCACATACTAAATCAAATAAAAGAGGGGAAAATATCTGAAAAGCCAAGAATGTCTTGAAGAGTTATCATGGTGTCATCAACCTGATTTTGGGTATAGAGAAGCCATTGTTTCGATGTGAACGCAGACTTCATGTAACTGGTAAAGAAGAAATGTCATAATTTTTCACCTATCAAGAATTAATTATAAATGATCACCAGTTAATCAGCATTTAAAACATTACTTTAGTTTCAGTGCCAAAATCCAATATCAGAAGAGCTTCACCCCTCATACACATACACACCAGAATGCACATATCACATTATTAAGTTAACTCAGGTGTAAAGCTTTGTTCTCTAAACAGCTGAAGCTTCATGTCATTGTTTATGTGCACAAAACACACATATTTCTCCATATGTTGGCACCATATTGGTGTTATCACCATAGCATTCCCTCCTCTTCAGATGATCTTTTGTTATAACATTTGTTTTTGTGAGGCAAATAAAATATAGTAAATGTAAACCAATTATTTAACCAAATTACTTTGATCGTGGGAAACTGACAATTAGTGTTACAGCTTCTCAGCAGTGAAATCCCCACAATAGAGGAGACTGTGATATTCTGTACTGCAGTGTAAGTCGATGTAGTGCATTTATTTTGTGTAGCAAGCTGTGAGAGAGGAGGAGAGAAGTGCAGGAGACGAGCAAAGTCCGTCTTGATGAACTGTAATTCTCTATCTGTGCTGTGTTTTGTGCATAGTTTAGTTTTTCTGGGTTTGCTTGTTAATATATTGGGACAGCTCTTCACAGCAACCTTCACGACTTATGTCAACACCTGAAGCATATACACGTGGGTACGAGATGATCAGCTAATTAATCAAGGAGTTAGAGACTTGCCAAAGTACCATTTGTAATTTTGATTTCTAGTAAATACTGATGACAGGGTTAGTTTGGTTACCTATAACCACTATCCACTTCAACAGTCTCATCTTTTGCACATGAATTGGAGGAAAAGTATTGAAATCATATGCATTGGTATACCCACAGGATCTGGATTTATTCTCAAACCTTGAATGCATTAGCCCTTCCATGAAATAGCTATGTTAGGAGAGCATTCTGGGCATTGTCATGCAAATGGGGCCACCAAACATACCACTTTGCTTCAGAATTGAAGCATTTGCTCTGCAGGGACAAGTAGCTTTTAGAACTGGAGCAGGGTTTTCTGAGCTAAGTGGGCAACCCTATCTATCCTCTGAGATTGGCTTTCTAAAATAAGTACCCGTACATGAAGTCCTAATTCCACATCTGAGTGCTCAGATTGGCACTTACTACACATCCATATATCTCAGTCACCCATTTAACCAGGCCAATCTCAGTCTGATGCAGATTAAGGTCATCCTTTATCATTGAGTATTGTCCTTCTCCCACAGTCATACAATAAAAAACTACCAGAAGATGCACATAGTACTGAGAAGTTGAGGTTGATCTGGTATTCATCGACTCTTAAAGGCAAGGTCTCATGATACATCCCTTCAACCAGGACAGATTTTAATTAATGCTACAACATCATCTCAGCAGCCTTCAAGAATTTAGCCAGTAGGTCATGAGGGAAAAACAAGTGCTCACCTACCTCACAGTTCACAGAAAATACCTGTAGTCAGAAATTGTTTTAGTCTAGTTTTGAAACCAACTTCAGAAATGGTAAGAAAATGTGGCATATGTTTTTCTCTCTCTCTGTAACAAAATGAGCACATCCCAATGCTACTTTTGGCTGTGCTTATCAAAGAGGTGTGGAAAGAACAAGAGCGTTAAACATAGTGACTCAGGATAAGGTAGCCTTTAACCAGCATCCTAATGCCCATTAGAAACCAGAATGGATTTCAGAGCACTGGCATTAAATTATAAAGGATGCACAGAATCCAGATTTTTATTTTAATCCAAAATCATACTAATTGCTTTGTTTCTCAGTGGGAATTTTGTCCTTGTCCTGAATGTGGAGACAATTTTATTCCTAATCTCTGACTAGTATTGTTCCATGGGCTGCGCTGTGTTCCATGGAGGTGACAAAGCTATAGGTGCAAATAATGGGTCCATCATATTAATGGAAGTACTTGATCTGCTGCCCAAGTAAGGATTTCTAGAAGGTAATGGAAACAGTGGGTACTGGATAACTGCAATACTGGAACAGTTAGGCTTCTCAAATCCCTTGTGGCCCAGTGTCCGTGGCACTGTCAGTGTGGTGCTGCATGATGCCTCAGCAATGGCTAATGGTTTCTGTACATGCAGGTTTGGGTATCAAATTTAAGGAATTCAGGTTTGAAAACTTAGATCTTAAGGACTTCACAGCTTGTTAGGCCTTTCCACTCATGTATGTCTATCCTCAGAAACAGGAGCTTTCTTGGGATGACTGGTTAAAGTTATGGAGAGAGTTGCTTTCAAAGCTGGGTTTTCTGGTGTTTGCAGCACATTTAGATGGTGCCTCAGGTCTAGGAACCAAACTACCCTCAAACCATCCCAACATATAATTCTTAAATGTTTGTGTTCAAATTCTTAATGTTGGTGTGAATGGATTCATAAAAGAAAAAGAAAGGATGTTGAGAAATAGCTATTGCAGTTGCCCTTCTTTGTTGTTGTTGTTGTTTGTTAGCTACATAATCTCCCAACCTCTTTTTGAGCAGTTAAGTAAAACTTGGTGTTACATTTCCTTTTATTACGAATGCAATTTATACACAAATTGGAGCAGATCATGATGCAGCAAAGAACTTTTTATACTGCATAGATTGTGCAGCAAAATAGTGCTTTATCAGCATTACATGCCTCAGTGAGGAATGTTTTGCTGTTTTAAATCTCATCATTATGAGAAGAATTTATTATCTCAATACAAAGATTTTACTGGAAACTTTAGAGCTAGGCTGTTGTCATCTAACTGAAAATGAAATGTTCATGATAATTAGACAGGGGGATTAATGAAAAACCCACACTATATATACTGTTTGCATACAACCTCAGAGATCTACTTTATCAGCTAGAACATGGTCCCATTCATTTTGGCTGCCTTGCCATGGGACAATCCCAGAAATTATGGGCAATCCTTTGCCCTTCTGCACTTAAACTCCTTGTCTACAAACATGATGCAAAGTGAAGATGGTTGAGGTTTCGTGGAACGAAGCACATGGTGTGACAGGCCCGTCTGTGCCAGCTTTATGAAACAGAAGTGCCCAGTATGACCATCCCTGCCTTTTGTTCCACACGACGCTGCTCAGGCCAAGGGTTTGTGAGTGCTGCTGGTGGGGTCTGCAAACCTTGATCTGTCTGACTGCTTCCTCTCCCGTGCTGTTGGTTCTCGGTTGCACTGCAAGCTTCCCTGCCCCCACGATTTCCTCCCTTTACCCAGCCCTTTTCCCCAGATAAATCTGAGGTAGAACCTCCTAGCAATTTTCCAAGGTTTTGGGCTCAAAGACTAAACTAATTTATTTTTGAATTGCAGATCAAACATAAACTGCAAAGAAGCATTTAATCAGTTAGGAGAAACAAGGGTATGGCTTGTTTAAGTCCCAGAATCCATAAACCTGTAATGATTTTATTATATTGGTGTCAGTTTTCATTATTTTCATAAATGGGTGTTCCCTGCTTAATGCATGATATTTGCATCTGATGAACCAACGAGTTTAAACATGGTTTGTTTTAATGCTTTGTGAATTTGCATCCAAATTCATCAGAAGTAATTCTATTTGAAATCACACAGGGCTAAACACAGAGGTTGTAAATCCATTTGAATTGAGATGCCAGAATCAGCCCATTAATCTACAAATCTGCAACATAATTTTAGTATGGTTGGTGGGCTTTGGGTCTGTTTTTTTGTGATGAGGCTGTGGGGATACCAAGTGCATGTGTGGGAGGGGAAGTGTTTGAGGAGGTTTTGATAAATTGACCAAGTGGGAGCATATCTTTGTTATGGAAACCAGCCTGTGAAAGGAACATATGAAAGGCCAGAGACCATGGTTTGAGCATGTCTGTCACTGCCACTTGAGGTAGTAGCATGAGGAGAAACCAAGTCTGTCAAATAAGCAGATTCCCATATATTTAGGATGATAGAGATTGGCATCAGCACTGTCCATTCAGTCTTCAGAGTGTCAGAGTTCACCCAGAGCTTGAAGTAGGGCTATAGCCTGCATTTAGTATTTGAAGTCCTCTTGCTAAACACTCTGTTACCTTGGATTTTTCTGCGGTCTGTTGTTAAAAAGGGAATGAATAAATGAAGCAAGGTTCACCTCCAACAGGAATGGGCTGGTTTTGGAAGGAGTGGAGGGGGGCTGTACTATAGCAAACAGTGCTTCATTTCTTGAAAGCTGTTGAAGAAATCTATATTTCTTTCAGAGAAAATGGAGAATTAGTTTAATTTCTGTGTTCTTAAATACACTGAAATATCTGAAATTAAGATGTTTGTTTAAGCTTTTTGTTACCAGATTTGAAGATGAATATATCATTGTCTGAGAGTGCAAAAGAATGTATGTATGAGAGGGATTACTCTCTAAGAATAAAGGTTTATCAGCAACATTTTCCACACTACACATGCTTCTGAAATGTAACAGTGAAGTTTTGGAGAAAGCCATTTAAAGAAAGTAAATGATACTTTGTATTTAAAAATACAAACATGCTTAGTTATCCATAATGTACATTAGCCTTTTAAAGGAAGGTATTAATTAATTTATTTGAATAGGTGACAATTCAAAATGGAATTCAGCTGATACTTTTGAAAATATTAATGTAATTATTTTGCTTGTAATCAAGGTGAATTCAGTTTGAGAGGTGTGTGTTTGGCTAAGTGATATTTAGCTAAGTTTGTGTCTGCCTTCTTCTGGGAGCTAGCTGTCCTGGTTTGGCCCTTGTGAAGCTGAAATTCAGAAATCTGTGTCCCTGTTATGAATGGCTTGGACTGGAGCTAACAGGGTCCAGCTTAGAAAAGCATTTAGACCCATGCTTAGCATTAGCTCTCTGCTTAATTCCCAAAAGTCTGACTACAGGTCCCTTCTTCTGCACTTGCAAGAATTGCGATGAGTAGGAAGTCTGCCATCTGACATCTGTGAAATGAGCTGGTAGACTTGAGTCTTTTTCATAATGAACCAGTTTCCATCTCATAAAATTCTGTAATTGCAGATGGTATCAGTGGACACCTATGACAATCTCAGCAGAGATTGCAGCCCGGCATTCCTCATTATAGGATACATGGACACTGAACTCCTCTCTGCTCATGAGCGTGGGGTTGAGTCATTGACAGGGCATTATCAGGAAAATTGCAGTGATGTGACTAGAGCTTCCCGGTGGGTAAATGGAGTACCTCAACTCTTGGAGTTGACAATAGCCTCTCCTAAGAAATGATAATGCAGTGATTAAGATTTAAAACTGGGACTCAGCACACCTTGGAATTCTTGTGTGACCCTGGCAAGACACTTTTTATTGTTTTCCACTTTTCTGCCTGAAAAGTTAGTATAATGCTTTTTCCATTTTTATGGTGTTATTTAGTGATAAATATGTTACCAATTGTGAGCAATTCATGAGATACAGTTTTAGATAGATGCTATTAGATTTTAAGCCTGTTCTGTTCAGTTTGCATTTGCATGTTCTTGTGCCCAACACTAGTGGAAATCAGGCCAATTTTATTTTGCTTCCTAATTCTGCATTGAGGGAATCAGCTTTATGCAAAGATACCTAAAAATCTTTCATAAAATTCACTCTATTGCAAAAGGCCCTAGAAAAAAATAACATGTGAAAGAAGAAAAACATTAATTTTGAACTTCTTTTAGCTTGTTCTTTTAGGCACTGATATAATTTTTGTTCTGTCTGTGTACGTTTTCATATGTGCATTTTCTTTTTATAAAGAAAATAATCTTCAAAAATCTTTAGAGTCTTTTTATTTCAGTAGAAGCACTTGAATAATGTTTAAAGGGTAGGAGACACAATGAAAGAAATGGCGAACTTCAGTGAGTTTTGGAGCACTGGAACATATCCCAAAAGCTATAGCTACAGAATCTGTAAGGCCTACCTGTGACTTGCAGCAGCTGTTTCAACCTCTGATACCATGGGCTGCTCCAAAGCTCTGTAATCTGCAGATTTGAAATAGCAAACCACAACGAGTCCTGGCAATTGATCTGTTCCGTGCCAGAAGTTAGAAAACTCTGAGCTCACTAAACTAAAGTAGCTGGGAAAACAGTAAGAAATATTTTTTAAAGAGGTAGATGAAATAACCTTTTAACAAAAGTGTCAGCAGGAGCTGTTAGTTTCTTAGTGGTTTTAAAAATCAGATCTTCCAGGTATCTCGCTCCAGGCTTCTGGGTTGGTTTTTTGTTTGGGGTTTTTTGGCTTTTGTTTTGTTTTGGTTTTATTTTTGGTGGGGATGTTATCTGGTCTCCATTTTGTCATAAATCCCAAGCTTTACTGCTTTTATAGAAATTATCATAAATTCCTCTGAAATTTTGTCTACTGTACAAAAAATGTGAATTAAGTTCCAGCAATAATAAAAGTGCTTGTCTTCATTTATGCTATGGCTAAGGGTGCTGTACCAGGTCCTAGGTATGATGGCATTCACAGCAGAACGATGGCATTCACTGCAGCATGCACCATGCTACAGACAAGTGAACCATGGTGTTTTCAAACCACTTGACATCTTTTAGTTAGCATGGTTTAAAGCATTACTTCCCTTCGGTTGGAGACAAACATAGATAATAAATCTTTGAAGAAGTGTTTTCAGAGTTGATAACTAAGTGGCATTTTAAAATATTTTAGATAAATATGCTCATTATTTAATTTTAAAATATTTGTTCTTTTCCTAGTCTAAGTTGGGTCTCAGGAAGGAAAAAAATTAAAAGGGCTAATGAGCTGACCTGACAGAGTGGCAGGGGTTGTTTACTAGTCCATATTTGACTAGGATTCATGCTTCATATGATTGACAGTCATTGCAAGTTCTTTGGGTTTTAAGACTTTAGGCACCACAGTCTTGAGTGAACTTTAGTTCAGAATGGAGATGTTTAGAAAAGTTTTCTACGTAGCTGCTGTAGAATCCCCTGCTGCTTTTCACTGAATTGTTCTGGAATAGTATGGATTTGCAGTATAAATGGTGATGAGCTGGGTTAAGTCATACTCTTAACTACTGTACAGTCTATTTATTCCATCCGGGAGCTTCATCACCCTGGCACCTGAAAGTGAATGAGGCAGCTGAATTGACTTTCCATTTCTCACCATGTCTAACCATCTTCCTGCAGTATGACATGAACGTTCTAGTCTTTCATCAAAATAAGATTATGCCTCTCGAATAGGGACAAAAATTTTCCTCCCTCTCTAGCATTTGCAGATTATGTAGCCAGAATATCTGCACTTAAACTTGCAATATTTCCATTCAAGTCAGACTTCTAATAGTTCTTGTTTCACTATTCTGGATATTCTTTAGTCGAGATCTCTCTTCTAGAAAGATCAATACATAATTTAGTTGTATCTGTACCAGAACAATGTGCAGCAGACGTGCCTTTGAATGTGCAATTAAAAATTGCTTTGGCCTGTTTTCTTTTCCTGTTTTACATTTCATAAACTCATATGTAATTTGATGAACACTGTCATTCTTTAAATTTCTTCAGCATTACAGTTCTCTCGGGACCTGTCTCTCACTGAATATAATTTTTGCATATTTACTTTCTCCACAAGTGCTAGTATGAAGTAGCACAAGTTTGGTCTTACATTATTATTTTCTTATTTACTTATGCTGCATCTTGGTTTTCTTTGCATTGATGTTAATGCTTCCAGTTTGGTATTAGCTCCCTGTGCCATCTAAAAGCTGTTGATTTCTACCTCTAATTAAGCAACAATTTAGGTCACCTTGTCAACAGAGTAATTATTCAGCTCTTGAACACACAACTTTGCAGCCAAGTGCAAGCAACATGGTAAGTAGGTTCTGAGCCCTTTGGGAAAGCTGCAGTTCAGCAGTTTACTTTGCATTTTCCATGCAGCCCAGGCACATAGACCATATTGCAGTTCCTGCATCAACAGTGTTCAGCAACAGCCCAAAAAGTAGCAGCTTTGGTATCTTCTGTCTTGCTTTACCTACATCCTGCCTTGTGCTTTCTAACACAGGAAGTGGAAGACAGTTCATTTAAGTGCTACTCGATCACTAGCACTGAAAATATATTTCTGTCAGCAGAAGGGTCAATTACATGAACAGCTCTTCCTTTGAAGATATTTTGGAAACATGCTGCTCGCATCCTTCACCAGAGGTGAATCATGAAAAGGAGACTTTGTCATGAACTTGACCCTTGAAAGTGGTATAAAACTTACCCATCTCTCCAGCCTCTCTATACCCATCTATCCAACCTCCCAGAACCAGCAAGTACCCCTACTTCATGCTTCCTAAGTAGTCCCAGCATTACTGCCAGGCCTGTGACACTGAGGTGAAACATTAGCATGTTTTCTGACACTCATCACTTTGGGCATGGTAAGGCTTGATGCTGTCAAGGAGGAGTGAGGGGCAGCAAAGGGGAAGCCCTGTGCATTGAAACGGTCCCACCTATCACCAGCCCTATTCCTTCCTCCTCGTATGTTGTCATCTTGCACTGAGACTGACTTTTGGGGGTCGAAATCTGATGTCAGAAGTTTGGGAACTGCCTTCACAATTAATTCACCTTCATCTTAAGCCAGGTACCAATGTGGAGACAGCTGTACTCAGGGCTGATCCTGTGTTGTGGTTGCACGTGTAAGGCTGAAGCGTCTAATCGTGTTGGGGTTTTTTCCAAAACACAGCTTGGCGTGACCTACAGCTTTCAGACTAAATTATTGTAGTGCTCCTTTTGAGCTGTAGGTCTATTGTGAAAATACATAAACATTATTTGCCACTGGCGTTACACTTGATGTTGTAAAAGCAAAGAAACAGATCTTTCTCCACTGAAAACCTGTTAAGTGAAAACTATAAAACCCTCTTCCCTTGTTTTCTTCTGAAACTGGTTGTAATGCTCTCTTCCTTGCAGCTCAACTAAATGTATGTCCCTCCTCCAGTTTTCTTTCCTGTATTCCCAAACAGGTGAGAGACTAAAAGGAAAATATCAGCTCTATGTCAGTGCCTAGATAAAAAGCTGCAAAATTAAGTTACAAAGCTTGCTCTATTTTTAGCAAAATCTCATATTGGGCCAGTATAGTTCCTTGCTCATGGCAGTTTATTGCTTCTATTGGTGCAAATCAGGGATCATTCCAGTATGCTTTTGATGAAGTCCACAAAAGAGAGCACACTCATCTCCTCCAATGTTTTGGACATTGAAACAGAGTATATTTTTCCAAGGAAGATAATGCATTAATTTCTTCACTTAGTAGATGAGCGTTAGCTTTTGATATAAGCCATCCCTTAGACTCCTGACACTTTGCATGCTGGGCAGTCTTGTCCTTGAAGTTACTGTAGTGCACAATGATCAGAACTTACCGCTGATGTTTTGTTAGCATTTACCAGCAGTGTCTTGGCAGAGGGTGACCTCCAGTACTGTCTCTAAACATTTTCAATTTACAGACTCAAGAATTTTCGCTGCCTTTGCCTCTCATTCTTTTGAGGAGGTCAGCCCTTTACGAATTTGCCACAAGAAAGAAGTTCAGAATACCCTATATACTTAAACAGCTTAATAGGAATATAGCCGCAATGAACGCACGACATACAATTCATTTTAATATTTATAGAAGAAATTCATGTTGTTTTAAGTGTACACAAGCAGCTGCTGTCATTTG
Source organism: Haemorhous mexicanus (assembly GCF_027477595.1). Classification (NCBI taxonomy): domain Eukaryota; kingdom Metazoa; phylum Chordata; class Aves; order Passeriformes; family Fringillidae; genus Haemorhous; species Haemorhous mexicanus. The sequence continues at coordinate 100,095,480 of NC_082341.1, read as the reverse complement.
GCTATGAGCAGATGTTAGACCTCCGAAAGCTTCACTGATAATTAAAATACTAACAGTTAGTGTTTTACCCCAGCTGCAGGTTCTGTTTACTGTAAATTTGATTTTAATGGTGCCTCTGTGCAGTTATTGAATAGAGGTTTGTTTTCTACTATACATGCAAAAGTGTCTACAATGAAGACAAATGGTTATTTCCCGTAATTTACTCTGGAAAGATATGAATATAGCTGTAACGTAGTTGAATTTATAAATGAAATACAGATATGACTATCACATTTGAAATGGTAGTTTCTGCTGTCTGAACTAACAAAAAGAACTAGGGAAACTTACTATTTGTAGTTATTCCCAAGCATACCTCCTAAAAACTGCTGTGCTTTTTAAATGGGTTGAGATGTGCCTTCAAGCAAAGAACAGGTGCTTCCTTTTACTGAAAGGGTGCATAAATCAGAGTAGATAAATACAGAGAATCATGATACTCATAGTTGATAGGTATGCCGAAGAATATAATTTCTGCTTGATCATTTAATAACAAGATGTTTTATTTTGGGTATCCCTTACAAGTGTCTTTTCTCTTTTTTTCATATATGCACATCAAACGTTAGGGAAGGCCAGCCATTTTCAGAATTGTTAATCCCAAGGGCCTGATTATGCAAACACAATGCATAATGCAAGCAACCATGTTTGGTCCCTTTGAGACTATTGAGGCTAACTATGGCAGTAAGCACTATGCTTGATAAACAAATGTTTATAAAACCAAGATCTGAATGTATATATTCTTGGAAAACAAAAACTTCTGCTGAGATAACAATGACAAAAAGGTTTTTTTCCTTTTTTTTTTCAACAAACCCATTAGTGTTTGGGACTAGACCTATTTCAGAAATCCAGATCATTTTCCCTATGAGCAGAGCTGGGGGGGGGGGGGGTTCCCCTGATTTTTCTCATATTAGTGTATTATTTTCCATATTATATTATATGTTCTGTCTGCCTCGGAAACAGAAATCTCTGGTTTGACCAAGCGCAACCAGAACCCCTTGAAACTGGGATTCTGATTTAGAAGAGCTAAAAATGCACTCTCCATTTGCACTGCAGGGGATAAAACAGAATGAGTACATCCGAGTATCATCAATGTCAGTTGTTCCCAAACTGAGGGCCAGAGTAGTCTTTGAAGCTGGACTGCCAAGAAATGTCCAGGCTGGCTATCCTCATCTCAAGCTGCTAAATTGCACTGGAAGACATAGCTGAAATACTCCAGATACATTCCTGATGCTGCTCGCCCGTGTAGGTAATTGCTGCATATGCCACAGAGAGGTTTTTGCTCACACATCAGAGCTGAGAAGAGCAGCCTGCATGGTGGCAAACAGGTAAAGAGATAAGTGGTTTGCAAGTAAACCAGTTGCTCTGCAGGTTAGGCAGCTGTAAATTCTGCACATTAACACTGTACATGTTTGCCACGATCAGTGGGAGTTTTGATATGTATATTTTTTATTTGCATTCCATCTGTAACACTGGGCTCTATAATGTTCATTTTTGACCTAGACTGCAGGAAAAGGGAAACTGAATTTTTTCCTAGAGATGGCCTTTTCCCAAAGGTTAATTCGACACTGAAGGGAAACTGAACCAAACCAAACAAACTGCCTAAACGCCCTAACTGAACAGCTTGGCTATCTAATTTGGTGGTTGTCTTTTTCTTTTGTGTCTTTTTGTGGCCATTGACATAGTTCTGTGAGATGTGGAAGGTAAAAATAGCAAGCAGGAAATTTCAGTCTGTTTTTCAAAAGAAAAAATATTACAAGAGTATTTTCTTTCACATTTTTAGAAAGCTAAAGGACATCTGCTGCTTTTTAAGATACCTGAAATGTTAAAACTTCATCCTTTATTCAAGCACTTCTTAGAAGACCTTGAAGTTTCCAAACATGATTGAGTGGTTAAGGACAAAACTAGAATCTAAGGTTGTTTTGAGTTTCAGCATTGAAACATGACATTACTGGATTTTTAAGTATAAAATGAAGTATGAACATTATTTGGGATTTTTTTGTTGTTGTTGGGTTTTTTCTTCAGTAATAATATATTGAAAGGGGGGGAAATGAAGCCTTGTTGCATTGGTTTCTCTTGAGATTTATGTAATTTGTGTCAATGGTGGAATTTTTTATGTCTTTTAGGGAGATGGCAAAGTCCCCTATAGGTATACTTATTTGTATTGCTTTACAAATATTTGCTGCCTTTGTGGACATAATAGCTGTAGCAGGGCCATTTTGGGTTGCTGATTTATTTCACTTCTCAGTTTGACCCATCATATTTTCTTTCCTTCAGCAGAAGACACGAATGAGCCTTCACAACCTCTTATTTAGTAGCCTAACTAGCTGGTTTAAAAAAATGCTGACCCATCCATTGCTTGCACATAAAAGCTTGTAAATGATAAAGAACAGTTTTTACTATGCTCAAGGAACAGAGATCTGAAAAATGCCTCTTATTATTATGGCCTCTGAAAATCAGGGAAATCCCAAATTATGCCACAGTTCCTAGACTGTACTTAATTAATTGAACTAGAGGTAGATCATTACAAAAATAATTGAAGGAAAACACAGCAGAAACTTGTAACTTGATCAAGGCATAAGTTATATTACTTTATGAATTGGAAAAGTGGACTTACCATACCATTCAAAATATTGTATTGCTGCCATGTAGACAATAACTTTTAAAATAAGAAAATCAGTAGCTTTTTCAAGTGATGTTAGACATAAGATGATTTTTAAAAATCTTTTAAACTCCTTACAGGTTGCATTTAATTGAAGGAAAATATGTTTCTTTGCACTCACATTATTTAATATTTGTTGCATTTTGTCAGATACAAAATATTTGTTTGTGTCAATAAATAATATACCTAATGACCAAAATATGAAAAATTAAGTGTTGCTGAATAGGGGACTATAAATCAGGCCTCCTAGAACTTTTACAGAAAAGGAAAAATAGCTGGTTTAAGCTAGCTGTGTAAATGCAGATCATTTCCGTCGTCATAATAGATTATTTCATTTATGACTTACTGCTTTGTCCTAAAGGTGCTCCTTGTGAAGGATGTCCTCAGCCCAGCCTCACCACACACAGCCGCTTGCTGCAAGTTTTGGGGAAGGATTAGAATTCTAAAGAGGCTGCTGGCTGAGAGCAAGGTGGTGCTTTACATATAATATTAGCCCAGACTTTGCTCACGCGTTGCGCGTTTCTTTCTGAGACAAGTCTCCTTAATGCCATCTTTATCTGCTACACGATGCATGAAATCTACTTTCTGTTTTAGAACTGCAGCTGACCCCCGACCCCACGAGTGGCGCCACAATGTGACCTTTCTATTGTCATCAGCTTTCATTCTCCTGAAAATTCTATGAATTTTTATTACAAGTTTTTTTAAACCAAGCTGAGGCTTCAACAAATTACTTGACACAGATGAGATGAAGTTGTTGAAGTAGTGTTAGATAAGTTTTACAGCCAGCATGTGTGCTGCTGAACAGTACAAAGCCAGTGTCCTACAATGTCATACACCAGTAACTGCTGAGCCTACTATTGGATAAATACATCATTTTATGGAACATTGATTGTTCTATAAACCCAATGGAGTATTATGCTCTATGATCAAACCATTTAGATTGTGTGTAGAGCACAGAAAATGCCATATTCAGGATGGTACTAAAAGTGCCATTTGTGTATTTTATGGATGTCATTACGGGGGAAACTTCTCTCTGTAGGCCCTGTTTACTGCAAAATTTTTTAGTCTGTAATGACATTTTTCATTCACAACGTATGCCTTCAAGAGAGGGGGCCCTTGTTTTATTTGTTTCATTCGAGTTTACTGCACAAATCCTGTACATTTTAATTAAATGTAAGCTTAACAAAAGAATAAGGTATTTATTCTGCAGGGAACAAATTATGACAGTAACAAAAGAATAAAACAGACACACAAAAGGAAGTCAGGTATTGAGTAAGAGAGAGGGGAAAAGGTACTAAGCCCTATTTCTAGTTTCCCAGACACACATTACACATCAAAGCGTTTCTTTTAGCCCTATTTCAGGAGTTTGTGGTCTCAGAGAATTAAAATAACCTGTGAATATGGATTTAATGTCTAAAATGTCCTGACATTTTCAAATAAAAAACTAACAGTCGCTCAGGACTCCAACTGATAAATAATGGCTCTGCTGAAATGACAGACTTCTTGGAAAGAAACCAATTCTCTGATCATTGCACCCCTAGATATGAAACACCTCCTTACAAATTGTCTGAATATGAGCTCTCGTATCATTATATTTTGTCATTTTAATGCCTATTTGTGTATCTTTTTAATTTGCAATGACATGCAATCAGCAACAAGTCCACTTTTCCCAATATTAATGTGGGCTTGTATTGCAGCTTATGTTTGCCGTGTCAGCCAACACTTACCCCGTCTCTTGAACTGTTAAGAGGGGGCGAGAGGCAGGCTGGGTTTACTGGGACAATGTGGTTTGTTGCTACATACAGTCCAATAATGTGACATGTTCCTTAAATACATAAAAATTCCTACAAATGTTGTGTTGGATTCCAGTGCTTCATTATAAGAATAGCAGCTTAGCCTCAAAATCTGTTGTTTTCTAAATATCTTCCCTACTTGGCTTTTCACTGTTGAAACAAAAGAAAACCAGTAAAATCTGCAATTCATATTTACCATGAAAAATCACTGAAATTGAAGCTGATGTTCCCAGTAAATTCTTGGTCATAGTCCAGTTAAAATTTAAAGTTACAGTAGATTCACATTAGTTTAAATGACACTTGAACTTCTACACAGCTCAACATTAATTCATTATAGTTGAAATGGAAGAATCTTCAGTGGGTGAATCTTTTACAATCTGATTGAGGCTGTTACATTTTATAGGAGCCATTTTTCAAAGCAGTACTGACAGCACTCGAAGTTATTAAATTGCTGAATCAAAAGATGGACCTGCAATCGCATTTATGAACTGTGATGGAATAGCTGGGGTTGCACTGAGCTGAGGTTAAGATGTTGGTGTAGTTAAGCTTCATCACACCCCTCAGTGACAGCAGTATTTACCCATGTAGTTTACTTTAATGGTCAGGAAGTGGCTTAACTCACCTCTGGATTCAAATAGATTAAGTAAGCAGTCAGAATGGCATAATTATCAGTGCTGCGAGGGATTCACCGGATAGCTCTTCACCCAGGAGACTTCCCATTCAATTGCACAGTAAAGACTGGAGTTGCATAGATTCACAGGCATGGCATTTATTTGAGGAGATGAAAACAGGGTGAATTTCCTTTTTCTTTCCCTTCCCCAGACTATAGCTTCTCCTCAATACACTGATGCTGTGTCCTGTACGTAAATTATTATGATCTTTGGAGAAAGATGTCATGATTTTAGTGCATGTGCATGTGAAAACTATCATTGTAGAGTTATTTTGATTTTGAAATCCAGTGGAAAATGCATGATTTGTGGAGTTATTTTGATTTTGTGCCACATCATTGCCAGGCTCCTCTTTTATCTTGTCAACAAAGCAAGATTCCTGAGAGAATTAATTACTTATACTCTGTTACAAAATGTGGAGGATAATTGTCATTTTATGTTGATTTCCCCTTCCTACTTTTCTGCTCTTTTGGGGGTCATGTGAATGTCAGTGGCTACAGAGAGCACAGGAAAAGTGGGAATAAGAACCAATTCTTATTCCCACAGTAAGCTTACTTCTTGCTTATACCTGACAAAGTGTACTTCAATTGCATGGGCCAGATTTTTATGCAGCATGACTTGTAAACACTCTAATGGTTTAAATTGTTAATTTTCTATTCCAAAGAAAAGAAAAAAGAAAAAGAAAACCTGCGTTGCAAAATAGGAATAAGAAAGTTGTATGGCATCAGTTCAGACTTGTGAAGGTGATTTGCAGCCTTTCAGCTTGACAAAATTGCTTCTTTGTGCTTCACAGTACAGTTCTCTACCAGAAGCTCTGTAATTGAAAAAAGGAAGGATGGATGGATGGATGGATGGATGGATGGATGGATGGATGGATGGATAGATAGATAGCAGTATAAGACCTCGGTCTTTTAATTATTGATGTTGTTTTGGAATTTTAGCTTGATATGCACCTTAATATAGCAAGTTGCTAGAGTCTGCAAGGCGCCAAGTGTTCAGTCTTGGAATAAATCAGCTTCTACATGTGAACTTTACCTTTAAGCAAATGAGTCTGTTTTTTAGAGCCCATTTTAATTCTCTGTGGGATCAGGGTCTGACAGCTCTGTGCTTTGAAATGAAAGAGCCCCCTTAGACCAGCTTTAGTATAATTTTCTTGGTCTCTTGAGTTCAATGAAGCACATTGTTCACTAGAACTAGCTTGGAAAGTACAGTGCTAGCCCAAAATTTCACTTTAAGCGTTGCTTTTTTTTCTTGCCTTTTTTTATGCCAAGCAAGCCATGGCATATCTATTTGTGTTAGTGGTCAGAAGCTACACCTGTTATTCCAGAGATGTGATCTCAGTTTGTGTAGGTGAATTTAAACTGGAGTGTAGATATGGGCAGTTTCAGCCGCATGGACTTAATCAGCCTTCCCAAGCCCCATCTGCCATTAGACCCTCACCTTGTTTGCAATGTCCAGCGCCCACTCTTCTCTCTGTGTGCACGGTTGTGTCCCACAGTTTTCTTCCAGCACATGGAGGAGCTTCCTGGGTGCTTCTGGAGGTCACTGCCGTGGGAAGACAGGGAGGGATAAAGCTGTCCTTCTATGGACATCCACAAAGCTGGCCACAGGGTCCTCTCCTTTATGTCTTCCCAAAAAACATGTAGGCCATGCTTGGAAGGTGATGGCCTTGAATTTGTACCGCCTTGGGCACCATTTGCCTTGCTGAAGCTTTATTGTTAGTGGTGAGAATTGAGAAGGAAACCTTCAATGACACAAAACCAAACTGGGTGTTACAGTAAGCAGCTGGAATATGGAGGTTACAGGTATTATAGTGTGTTATTGATTTAATGCAAAAATAATTAAGATATGTAACTGGGGCTTCTCTGGGTTAGATTTTATAGAATATCCTACTTAGGGTAAGAAAACTACCAAGTGCTTTCACCAGGTAACTGGGTGAGTGACTGAGTCAGTCACATGAGCCGGAGAAGATGCTGGATGGAAAAGGGAGGGGAAGACAATGGCATCAAAATGACAATATGGCAATGACCTCACCAACAAAAGCAGGATCTTAGGATCAGCCACAGTTTCTCACACCAAGATATGTTTAATGCAATATACAATCCAAAAATTCATTACTGAAGTACCAAAGTATCACCAATAAGTTCTTCTATAAAAGATGTGGCTTTTAACTGTATACTGTATTTATCTGGGCTTTTCTTTATACAGAATATTTTTGAAAACACATTTAAATTGTTAATAAGCTGCAGCATTGTTACACTCAGCAATTATTTCAACCTGTAAATATGTTATTTGGAAAACATGCAAATTGGTTTTGTTCGTTTGCTCATTTTATCTATGTTTTCTGTCAATGAAATCTAAAAATTGTTTCCATTTAAGCTACAATTTGTTAAAGTAATGAACTGATACTTGCCATGATACCATGTTAACAGCATATTTTGTCTTGTAGGCATTGTATCCAAGTCCTATGAGTGCCGACTGAAGGGGCAAGGAGCAACCTTTGTGGAAACCACGAGCCCCTTTACCGCAGCAGCACTGGGAGAGGTTTCTCCAGTGAAGGAGAAGGCCTTTCAGGGCAGCAGGAGACAGCCCCAGTCCCCTGAGGAAGTTCAGCAGTTCATCATTATTCAAGGATACGACGGCGACTTCGCCATCGACGCTTCCGTGGAAGAGACAGCAGCGGCCACGCTGCAGACACTGGCCATGGCAGGACAGATGGCCAGGGTGGTCCACATCACGGAGGACGGGCAAGTCATAGCCACGAACCAAAACGGCTCCCACGTCAGCAGTGTGGTTCCTGAGCAGATCCTTACAGAGCAGTTAGCAGATGGTGCCACACAGGTGGTGGTGGTTGAGGGAGCGGGAGCTGACATGGAGGAGGCCGTTCAAATCGACGCGGTTCCTGACTCCAGTAGCACAGTACTGCAGCAGATAATGCGACAAGAAGTGTTGGATGCTTCTGAGGCTACAGTCCATCCTCCGGAGTCCTCCTCAGCCTTAGATGCCCTGCTCTGTGCTGTGACGGAGCTGGGTGAAGCGGAAAACAAATCCGAACTCCTTGACAGATGCAGGTCTGGTCACAAAGACTTCTTGCAAATGCCGAACCCAGAGATGCCCAGCATTCCCAGTGATGCAGAGGGACAAGAAATACAAATGTTCCATGAAGTTCAGGAGACTCAGGAAGATACCAAACCTTTGGAAGTAGTGACACGGGTCATGCACCCATCGGCTATAATTGCATCTCAGGAGAGAGCTGAGGCTGCCTTCAAGAATGTGGTGCAAGGAGTGTTGCAGTTTGCTGTGTGTGACACAGCTGCGGCCGACCAGCTCATGAAAGAAGGTGTCACCCAGGTCATTGTAAATGAGGAGGGGACTGTGCATATGGTAGCTGGAGAAGGTTCTCAGATAATAATGCAGGAAGCTGGTAGCCACACGCTCAGTGTGCAGAGCGAACACATGGATTTAGTGGAGTCGGATGGGCAAATATCACAGATCATTGTCAGTGAAGAATTAGCTCAAGCCATGGCTCAGGGTTCTGATGGTGACTTCTCGGAAGGTGCAACACACTACATCGTCACAGAATTGCCACCAGACATGCAGGATGAGCCTGGTGTGTACTCACACGCTGTGATAGAGACAGCTGGGTCCCAAGACATTCTGCAGACTGGTACTGCTATAAAAGCAGAAGCTGTGGCCCCTGATAGAGCAAGAGAACAGTTAACAAGCATGGTCATTTATACAGAGGGTGGCTCACAGGTAATCCAGGGCCAGAGAGATTATAACAAAGTACAAGAAGCATGAAGAGCTTCACTCGTGGGCTGGGTGCAGAGCAGAGCTGGATATCACCAGAATCATGGAGGCACTGTATTCCTGGAACTCTTTCTGTAAAGCCTTCTCAGTAGAACTTTCTCCAAACCAGGTAACAAATACATGTCCTGCTAATAGGAGGAGTTCACTGAAGAGGATAATACAATTTTGTTACAATAGCTCTAAGAACTATTATATGTGACTATTATACAACAAGCATACAAAACAGGATAAAAAGCCTCCCACCCAAAGTAGAAATTGTTCTGTTCAGTGCTTTCTTTGTTGCTGTTTTTGTCTTAATGTTGTTTTATCTCAGGGTAATTCCCTGCCTTCTGTCATTTTTGCATAACATAATCACAGGAGTAAAATAATTGCACTTATATGTACATTTTGTGAACAGATAAATATGCAAAAAAAAATAAAAACCCACAATAACAAGGTGAACAGGTAAGCATACATATGATATTGGGTGCCCTTCTTCATTTTAAAGTAGAACAGGTGACATTTTGCTTTCTAAAATCTTACTTTAAAACATGCTTGGCTAAAAATATGTCATCAAAGTAGGGATTTTTTTGCATCTAAAATGAAAGTTTTCATAGTACTTTATTCTTTCATGGTAACACATTAGACTTTCCCTAAAGAAGAGCTCAAAAAAGCTACACTTCAGAAAATCCTTGATTATACATATTTGGGAAGAAGAACTTGATGCCTGTAACTTCCACTTAATTTTAGATGAGAGTCCTATATAAGAAATGTGAATTTTTTGAAAAAAATATTGTCACTGTCAGTGTTTTGCTTTTCTTTTAACTAGTGCTTCATATAAATACCATTTTGCAGTTCATTTTGTGAGCTATGTCTCAAATGTTAGGAGGATTTTTAAAGAAAATTCTGACATTGACATTAACAAGTAGGGGGAAAAAAAGGTGACCTTGTATTTCTTGCTTAGTCCAGAATGTCAGTTATTTACTTGTGGATATACTGCAATCGTTCAATGCAAGTTCATGTTGAAAAGATTTGTTTCATGATAAAACTGCTTCTGTTTCTTTAGAAAAATTGTAAAATATAAACTGGCAAGGTTTGGGGATTTTTTTGTTTGTCTTTCAAATAAAATGTTAGCATTAAAATGAAGCATCATGATTTTTAATATTAAACAATAAACAGAACTGGCATTCAGCAGGAGCAAAGGAATGCTATCTGTTATGTCTGTGCATTTTCTCTTTTCTCTTTTCCTTTCTCTAGCTTGCTAGATAGATAAAGATAAAAGAATCTAATTTCTGAAGTGTGCCTCATGCATGCTTAATATAATTGTGTAACTGTTTAGGGTATAAGCTATGCTGACTCTAGAGATAACTGGGTTTCCTATCATGTTTAATATCTTAAAATTATCAACTGTAAGAAAGTTGGGGTGGGGTGAAACAATAGTTCCTTCCTGAAGCAACTATTTAAAAATGTATTTTCTGATTGGGCTGCTGAGAAAAGGTGCTTCATTCCGGGGCTATAAGATCCTGCTGTCTCTTCATCTCTTATTATTATTATTTTTCAAATTTTGTTATTTTCCAAGAGTTGAGGTTGTGTCTTTGTCAAACCCCCAAAAAAGTAATTTTCAAGTTAGACATCAAGATTCATAATTAGGCGAGTTTGACTTGCTCATCTTTCTTAAAAGTGACAGGCTGTTCACTTACTCTTAAATACTGTCTTCAGCAAACAGTGACAGGATCAACTCCCGTTTGTTATCAGGAAAAAGGTGACCTTTACAAAATGATGGCCCTCTGCAAGACTCTCACAGATGTTCAAAAAACTGAATGTTTTTCAGTGGAAATATTTCTTCTTGATCATTTCTCCTGTTAACTGTAGCCCTGTGGTCTTGCAGCTTGGATGCTAATTCTTCGCTGTGCTTAGTCCTGTATGGCTAACCTTTCTGCTGCAGTACAGGGTGTTGACACTGACATGCTGCAGTTTACCATTTGTGATTTATTTAGGATAAATATGTCTCAGGTGGCATTTAATCCTTCATAAAACCAGTGTAGCCTGCAGTGTCAAACCAGCAATCACATTGTATGCACAATGAAAAGAGCAGACCTTTGCATAAAAAAAAAGCCCCAGTGGTAGATGTTCCTGTGCTTGGGAGCACTGGAAAGGATTCTCTAGCCTACCATGTGCTGTAATTACCTGGGAGCTCAGGTTAACGATACTTTTCTCTGAGTGCAGTCTGATCAGGAGAGCTAATATTTTCCTAGGACCTTTTTTTTTTTCTTCTTCTTTCTAATGTGCACTTTAAAGTTAACTTATTAGTGCCCTACAAATGTAACATTAGGAATCAAGGATGACATTCGTTCCTGTGCTGTCATCCTGCTTAAGGACTCCATGGACTGTCACAACCCCATGCTAAAACACTCTCTGCCATACACTGAGAGTTGAGGCTATGGCAGGTCTCTTCCAGCACCTGGGAAACATCTCTGGCATTTGTCTCCCTCCTGTGCCAGAGCTCCTGGCATTGTCCCAGATCATAACCTGGGAGGAGATGAGCTGGATTGTTCTGTGGATCTTCCAAGCATTCCCATGCCTTCTGCCTTGGAGAGCAGGGAAGATTAGGCTGCAGAGGGAGGCACTTAGAGTAGAGCAGCACCTGAAAGTGCCCTGACCCTCCAAGGGCCATGCATGGAGCTGGTGAGGCACCGGTGGCATGTCTGGGAGCAGGCTCAGAACCTGCTGGGGCCCTCTGCCACGGGCAGCCTCCAGTGTGGGAGCCTCACAGAACTTGTGTGGTGGATTTAGGAAGGTGCCTAGCCCAGACAGGCATTCACTACAAGTGTGTTTTGCTGTTTGGTTTGAATACCTTCAGGTGCCTGTCTCCAGAGAATTCAAGGGTTGTGCTCCAGTGGAAGTGATTGTTGAGGGGGCAGTATTCCCATGTCAGTCCATTGAGTCCATTGCTTCCTGGTGTTCTGACTGCCAGAGCCATTGGCTTAATTTTCTCTTTGTCATCCATTCTGAATAAGCATTAATGAAGTTGAATTATACTGTGACAATGCCAAACAGGTAAAAATGTAAGTATTCAAGAACCACAGAACTAGTATGGAGGGGGAAAATAGATAAATAATAAATAAAATAAAAAGCAAACCAAAAAGAAACCAAAAAAAAAAAAAAAAACAAGCCAAAACACACCCATCAAAAGAGAACCAAAAATCCAAAGTGAAGACAAAGGAAGATATTTCCAGCAGGCAGTTTTACCCTCCATTTCTGAAGAATCAGATACACACCTCCTAAGGCAGTGTATCCTGGCCTCTGAATTCAGGCTCCATCTTTGGTTGAAAATAGGAGATAAGACATAGCTGGAAACAATATTTAGATAAGTATTTCCTATAACAAAAGCAAAAGAACCCCAAACCCAGCATCACCTAAAGGCTCACAGCAACGTGCCATTCTGCCTGACTCGCAGCTGCACTCCACTGTGGAAGTGAGATGAGCCAGGGAGCTGATGTGCTGTGCTTATGCACATGTGGATTGTGCATAGTCCTGCAAGCACTGCTGTCATTTATAAATGCTGCTTTAATAGCAGGAGTGTTAGCTCTGAGTCCCAGAAGAAATACATTTGTGATTTTCATGGACAGTGGATTCAGCTCATGTAAAAGCTTGTAGGAATCTCTGTGTTAAAATTTCCTGTGCCTTGGGCTGGCCCTGAGCTGGACCTGCACTTGAAATGCAGGTGAGTCCCCTTCAGAAAATCCTGGGGATTGAGAGGCGGGGCTGGAGCTGTAGAAGGTGGGCAGAGGCCTCATAAAGCAACCTCTGGGGCTTTTCTCCAACTTTCCCTTCTCTGTAGGCTTCCTGAGCACAATAGCTATAAACAGAATAAAGAGGGAAGGGTGAAGATTGAAATTTGAAACTAAGTTAGTTCAAGTGTGGGGATTAAGTAACAGAAAAAAAAAGGTCATTCATTTTGCAAAACAGAAGAGCTGTGAGTTTTCACTTATTTTACTGAGCAATATTAGCCCATAATTTAAGATAGTGTGTGGCTCACTCAAATAGGCTACCCCCGTTCTATCTTGTTGAAGAATACAATTCGTTTTCTGCTCCTCTAGGGTGATATCATTTTATATGAAGAAAAAAGTTAGCTCAGATGGCAGTTATATGTTTCGGAAGCACCTTCTAATCAGGGATTGGTGATTCATTATTAGCTTCAGCAGGCGATCCATCTGACATGTAAGGGGAAAAAATTAGCAGCTGTCACTGCATGATGAGTTAATTTCCTGATAGGCCTGACACTGAAAAGCCATTTGGAGACATGGAGATGGCTGATGAGAAAACCTGGTGCTGGTTTATAATTGGAGAGAAAGAAAGGGCAGAGAGACAGAGGGAGATGGGGGAGGGACCGAGGCTGCTCTACAAGTGGGGATGGATGTTTGTGTATTTACTAAATAGACCGCTCCACAATAACCTGCATCTCCGTGCACACACACCTGGGTAGGTAAGTGATAGGGACCAGGGCCTTTCATTTTCCTTCTGCCTGGTGTCATTATTTCCAGTCGTTGGTAATTAGTACTCCAGACGGTTTTCCGCTCGCTCCAGCCCGGGTGTACAAGCACGCGATTGGGTTATCTCGCGGTGACATTGAAACCTGACATTTTAGAGGAAAGGGGAGAAAATGACGCTACTCCTTTAATGGTTCTTGCTGCAATTTTCTTAATTGCAGCTTGAGATTTCAATCAATCATACAAAAATAAACTTATCTGAAACAAATATTGCTAAAACTTCCAAGAGCACAATTGTGAACGATGAGTGTTCAAAGAAGCCTCTTGTGGAGCATGAGGAAATATGCTCTTCAAAAGATGTAAGCACATGGCTCTCTGTTTACCCTTTCTAAGAATGATAAATAAAACTATGGGGAAAATAGGTGTTCAAGACCAAATGCAGTCCACTGCATTTGTGTGTGTAATCAGCACACCAATGCAGGGTCCTTCATTTGTATTAAATAAAGCTAATAGGAAGCCCTCGACTTGAGACTAATTCCTTCAGTGGCTGAGCGTGTCAGGTACTGCTTTAAAGTGATTTTTTTTTTTTTTTTTTTTTTTTTTTTTTTTTTTTTGCTATTTAGGTAAGGTATCTAATATGCCCAGCAAAGGAGGCCAGGCTTTTCTTTTAATTAGGGGAAAAAAAAAAACAAACAAAAAAAAAAAAAAAGAGCACAATGAATATTTAAAGGATTTGGTTTTTTTGGTTTTTATTTTTTTAATATGGTAAAATATAATGAGATTTTCCCCATCATCAGAAGATAATTTTTGACCAGTAAGAGGACATGCCAGTAACTCCACTTGTACAAAACCAGTTTTGACTTTTTCTATCAGGATGTTCTTAAATGATGGCCAAGGATTTGGGAGCAGTGATGGAGAAGCAAAGATCCACCACAGACAGGTAGATCCAGCACATATTGTGCAATTGAAATTGATGTGTGTGTATACACAAACCAGGATTATGTCCTGCAATATAACAGGACACCTGACCTTGTTTAAAACACATTCTTGTCTTCTGGCAGCAACACATTTGTCAAGGCTACTTTGAACAACCAGTTGTACTGCGTAGTCCTGCCCCGGAGGTCAGTGTTAACTGAGAGCCATCGGGTTCTGGGAATTTCTGATGAATAAGAATAGCAATCCCCCAGGCAGCAAAAGATTAATTCTGGGGTGGATTTTCTTCCATATTCCCCAAACTTCTGATCACTCTTACTGCTTGGAATCCTCCTTTCTTACTGCTTGGAGTTCTCATTACTTACTGCAGCTTTTGCATGTCTTGATTCAGCTTCTCAGAGATCCTACACACAGGTTCCCATTGCCAGTTTGTCATGCTTGGGAGTGAACCACGTGGTTGTTCAGGAAGCAGAAGAATGGGTGATTAGTTGCCTCTGCTGGGATGCATCCCTTGATATGTAAGTAGCCATGAGCTTCAGGATCCGTGCAACGCTCAAGAGGCAGATTTTGAAAGTAATCCAGCTCCTTGGGAGGTCTGGTTGGATAAGCTGAGTGTCATGAGGGGACATCTGGTTAGACAAAGGAGAAAAAAAGGCTGAGCAAATGCAAGGGATGGAGTCAGGACTTTTGATTCTTGTTCTGCTAGGAACTGAGCCTGTTAAGGAGCTTCTGAGAGCAGAAACGTAACTGAATTATCAGGAACCGAAAGCTATGACTGCTCACACCTAACAAAGCCACGCACACAGAGCTGAAGGACGAGGAGCAGATATAATAGGAGGCAAAACCAGATGTGCCTTTCCAGCACCTACTTGGAACACAGCTCCCTTCCCTTCTCTGTTCTCTCTTTCCTCTCCACTAATGGCCAGGGCAGGCGCAGGCACCTTGGTGGCCATATTCCACTGACCCTGTGGTGCCGTGCAGGACATCGTGTCAGGTTTGGAGATCTGACCATCACAAGTGCTGGAAGCACTCCAGGTCAGGAGTGGTCTTCTAACACTTCCAGATTCCCACAAGGAGAGACACCCACAGAGAAGACGTGTCTCATCCAGGTACAGAGGGTCTCCAGGGGAAGAAAAGTACTTGTTTCTGCAAGCAAAGTCCTTGCTAGCAGATGTCTTACTCTGAGAGAATTTCAGGACTTTCCCCCAAACCCTGCTAAGCTTCTTCTATCTGCCAATGTGTTCTTCTGTCGCTGGGTGTGTAGAACAGGCTTGTGTTTTCTGCTCAGCAGATGGTGGTGATTGCTGGTGTTTGGTAGCTGTGAAATCCAGATGTCCAGCTCCAGGAGGATTTTTCCCTTGCTAGGGACATCTGGCCATCCTCTCAGCCTTACTCTTTCTTCTCGTCATTTTTGCTTGGAGCCTGTAAGCTTTTGCCATTTATTTGCAGAGCAGATAATTCAATTGATCTATTCATGTGCTTTATTCAAGGTTAAGAAGGAAAAAGCCGAAGGAAGCCTGGGGTTGGTTGTGTTTGTACCTGAGGACCCAGACAGGGACACGTATGTCCCAAGCCCACTGCCTGCTCCTGCCAGGGCAGCAGAGAGGTTGATGCTGTGGTGGCACATTGAACAGACATAAAGGCACTGTTGGCTGGCACAGCTTGGTGGGGATGGCAGGTGAGGGGAAACCTAGAGGGATGCATCCGAGCACCAGGATGGCTGTCTTGCTTTGGCTCAGAGAAGCTAGGCACCATGTGGGGCATTTCTGCTCAGACTCCTGCCTTAGATCCATATGCAAGCTATGGTGATAAAATCCAGGGACAGCAGGTAGTGCAGTTATTTAAAGCAAATGGCAGAAGAAATTTCCAGGAGCATTTCTGTCTAGTACCTTGGATGTACAAGAGAAATACTGAGTGACCTGTGAGAGTCTCTAGATTCCCTGACTTCTTTTTGTCATTACTTTCCTCAATTCCATGAGTGAATTTCTTGTTCCTGG
The DNA here is from genome assembly GCF_027477595.1 of Haemorhous mexicanus. Lineage (NCBI taxonomy): Eukaryota > Metazoa > Chordata > Aves > Passeriformes > Fringillidae > Haemorhous > Haemorhous mexicanus. The sequence goes on along the minus strand of NC_082341.1, from coordinate 100,079,118 downwards.
AGGTAAATGGCTGGCTCTGACAGACACAGACTAGCTGCATACCTGGTCATCCTGCTAGTGGACCACTCTGCCACAGAAAGTGTCGTGCTGGGCTGTGATATGATCTGTGGGAGATCAGTGATGTGGATAAAAGCTGGCTGCCAAGGAGCAGGAGACAAGTCTTAGGCACCATGTCTGTTGGAGTGAGCAAGAGACGATAATAAACTCTCTTGCTCTTGTAGTCTGTTGGTATCTAACTCCAAAATTTGATAGAATAAGTGCAAATGTGGCAGAAACTTACCAGTCTTCTCTTCTACATTGGGTGCCAAGTTTGTCTTCTAGTCCCCATTTGCTGTGCCTTCCACTGGAGACCTAAAATGACCCTACTCCAGTAGTGAGCCCTCAAAGCCCCTGGAAAGATTCAGGGATCCCTTTCTTCTCCCCTATTCTTACAAGGTGGGTTCATGACTCAGCTCCTGCTACTCACTCGACACTCAGCAGCAGGAGTGAGGCTCCTGTCCCAGCAGCCCAGCCATGCTCCACCTGCAGCACGGGAGTGACTGCACCCCAGCAGTGCAGGGGGTGAGCTCTGCCATGCCTGGGTGCAGGGGCTCACTTAACACAGCTTTTCAGTCATTTGTCTCAGTGGTTCAGTGGGTGGCCCCGTGCCTGCTTTATTGCGTGCTGTTGCAAGCCTGCTTCAGAGGCAGGATGAGTCATTTTCTGTGGTCATTTCTTCTGGTACTTGTCACTCTGGTGTCTGTGTGCCTCCCAAGCCATCTCAGCTTTGTCCTCCTTTAGCCCCACTAAGGTATGAGGAAATGTTTCTCTTCTTTCATAGATGGAGAGCTACAGAGTACAGAGAAAGATCTCCAAACATTTGTGGGGCCTCATTTGAGCTAACACAGACATTAACCTTCTAAGGCTTAGGTAAGTAGGGAGACATCCCTGGTATGTTACCATCATAACACCTTTCTAGTGGAAGGTGCCCTCCTAGTGGAAGGTATCCCTGCCTGTGCTGGGAGGTTGGAAATAGTTGGTGATTAAAGTCCTTTCCAACCCAGATATGATCCTCTGGTTCCAATGGCCTTTGGTGTCTCCTGCTGTGAGTGTGCTCACTGTACCCCTAAAGCAGACACCAGGGGCTGAGGTGGGCACTGGGCAGAAAGAAGCATTTATTTGTTTTCACTGCTGCACCACATCTCTTGTCTTTGGCCCCTGACTGCTCCTGTCGGCTTTGGGGGTTCCTGCTGCAGACACCTAATGGAAAATTTCCCTTTCTGCATAGGAACCCTGGAGCCTGCAGCACTGTCACACATACAGGCAACAGCACTGCTTGGGGTTTTCTATACTGTATGAGCTGGCACAGAGAGAAGAGCCAGGTTTGAGATCTCCTACAAGGAGATCCTTAACTCACCTGCCAGCCATGGTTGCTCACCTAACACACTCCCCCAGCCACGCAGTAGAGAGCTGCCCCATTGGGCAAGTAGCAGCTCACGGGGTCTGTTTTGCCTGCACTCCCGAGGAGATGAGCACAGGTCCCTGCAGGAATAGCTGGTGATGAGGAGTCTCTGCTTGCACAGAGCTCTGGGTGTTAATTCTGCTTGAAACCCCCAGTTCTGCTGTGCCAGTCAAGGCACATGTGGGAGATCTGGTTTCTTCATCCAAGCAGCCTTCTAAGAAAGCCCCTTTGATAATCAGTCTGAAAGACTGCTGAAGTGAAAATTAAACTAGTCTAAATGCTGTTACGGAAACATACCCATCACAAGCAAGAGCTGGATTTCTGTAGTTGCCACACAATAAATAGATGAGGCTCAGCTCTGGTGTCAGACCAGCCTTACCTTGTGCATGTCCTCCAACGTCTGGTTTTCCAGTTATGAGCTGCAGTAATTGTGATCAATCAGGCTTTATGCTCACTACCCACAGGCTGTTTATTAATGAATCTGCATCCCATCTTCATTTTTTCACAATCTCATCAAATCTGTTCCAGATCCTGTTTACATCAAATTTTGTCTGCAGCACACTTCCATAATATCCAATTTGGAATTCCTGATTCTGCACGAGTTCCTCAGACCAGGTCCTCAGTATGCTGAAGAACAACATGTTTCTGAAATAAAAGCGAAATGAAAACATGAGAGCTTTCAACAAAGTGCAAAGAAAAAACATTGATTTCTAAGTGATACCATCCTTCCAGGGTATAGACAGACAATTTTTTCAAAGTCCTTTCTGTATGTCTGTGTCTGTATATGAGTGTATGTTTAAAGAATTGCCTTCCTGTGGATGCTTTAAAAAACATCAGGTACTTTTCTCCTTAGCAGTATACATTTTCTGTTTGGGCACATGGGTTTTATGAATATTTGGCTTGACTTGCTAAAGACATCAATTTGACGTGTTGCCATGTGTTATAAATGCCTCAGATCAGATGCAGAATAGGGAGAAAAAGCTTTAGAATAAAAGTTTATTAAAAACACATACATAGAGTCTATTCTAAACAGAAAAAAAAAAAAAAGAAAAAACCAAACAAGAAAAAAACAACGAATGTTCCCCTGTTGCATCAATGCCAGAACATTATGTTTGCAAATAAGAATTTAGCACTACAAAGACAATGCCCTAGATTAACTAAGATCCCATTTCACAAAACCCTATGGCAATAGTCTGCAACATCAGTCACAGGAGAAGATATAACACAGATGCATTTGTGCCCTCATGCAGCTGAACTGAAACAAAACAAAGAGTGAATTAGGCTGAATATCTTACTGTGTGCAACGTATTGTACAACAAGGCACCTTTGGGAATGTGTCATAAGGTTTGGTAAATTGAAAACAAAATAAACAGATCTATGGGAATAAATAACATCATATTAGATGTCTGCTGCATGTAGACTACATTAGCTTCCAGTCACAATCCGGCTTCAGTTTTCCCCCTAGTTTTCAATGCCTGTGAAAAGTAGATGATCTGAAACCTCTGCAAAGAAAGGGGGGCAGGGGCAGAGGGAGGCACACCGTGCTGGCTCTCCTGCACATGCACACACGTGCACACACACTCACGCCCTCTGGCTTTCTCTTGCTTTAACACAATTTCTGCCCGAAGAGGAGAGGCCAGAGTGTCCCCCCCTTGCTGTTTGGCACACGTGGGTCAGTTTTGCCCTTTCTGGACCAAGGCAGGGAGTGAAAGCATTCTCCCACTCACACGGATCTCCCCTCACTGCTCAGCTAAGGTGAGAGCGCTGGCAAACCAGTTTACCTTCAGCCCAATGCTCCACTGACATGGCCAGCATCACTCCAGGAGGTCCTGAGAGCCCTGCCAAAAGCACCAGCAGCTGCACAGGCTTGATGTGTCCAGGAGAAGGGACAAGAGATCCCCAGGGCACCTGACCCTGATGTAGCCATGCCACACATCACTTCAGGGGCAGGTGTGGAGACCCAAGAGAGACAGGTACTTTGCTGAGTCCCGCCTCTAATTACAGTCAATTTTAGTTAATGTTTTGAAAACACTTTTTTTTATTGCTCAGCCATATGGGGCTAAGATCTGTTTCCAAGTACATGGGTAAAACCCCACTGATTTCAGGGAGATTGCTTGCATGAACTGAACTTAAAAGATCAGGCCATATTTATCTCAGCAAAAGTTCAAGCTAATTCATTTTCTCTCATTTTCTCTCTCTCTCTCCTTCTGTTTTGCTTAGCTTATAGCTGAGTAAAAGGAGCACATATCTTGGAGATAGCTTTTTAAATATAAAATTCTCTTTATAACCCCAGAGCAATATGTCATTCTGTGAGTACAAAAAAATGTACTCTTCCCAAAGAAAATCCTTCTGAAACAAACATTGGCTTTATCCTGTCTGAGATCTAAGCACCAGCCTTTGAATTCATGTATATCAGAAATAGGCAAAGATCTGCAACAGAGCAAAACCGTGGCCTCCAAATTGTCATTATTCCAGTCAAAAGCCTATTTCTTCCCTTTAAGAAGCAGCAATGGGCCTTGAGATGAAGTGCAAAAAAATAACAAGGGACACAGATAGAAAATTATATTTTTATAACTTTTTAGTCTGAACATTCTCAGGAGAAGAAGAAGTTTGATGAAAAAGTTTGATGAAGAAGTTGGGGGAAATTTTAACATTCAGGTAATTGATATTTTTGTCTCTGCCCACTAAACTCCTTCTGACTTAGGGAAAGATCAGGTCTGCCTTCCCTCTCCACAGATGTGAGCTCAGGTCTGGAGGGCTGCGGGTGCCTTGCACGGCCCTGCTGGGCTCTGGCCAGCTGACAACCTTATCATTTTTATTTCTTTCCATCCTCACTTGTAAGAGGTTGTTTGAAGGATGCTGTTTTTCAGGTTTGCCCAGGGGTGTGCTTTCCTTAGGCATTCAAGGCAGCTGGTTTTTGTTATCTGACTTCAGAAATGTATTTCTCACAAGGCAGAACATAACAGAGGGTCCCTTTCTGGCCAGCCTTGGATATACTTGCTCTCTTCTTCATACAAATCTGAAGTTCCACCCCCTCCACTCAGAAACTGAAGGGCCTCTATCTGACCTTATCTTCAGATCAATATATTCCCCTTTGGATTCCAGAATGCATTCAAGCATTTTTAATTTGATTTCTCTATTCACACAGACACAACGAGGTGAGAGAAGGATGGAGCTGACAGGTCTCATAATCAGCTCTCATCTTCTTTCGCCAGTGTGTCAAAATTGCATTTCCATAATTCCTTCCATTAGTATTTTACCTGTTGTCTCCAAAGGCTCATGCTGGTGTGGTGAACAAGAACTAGATTCAGGAATTAAGCTGGGACATGCACCATGGCCACAAGTGCTGCTGCTAAAGTCAAGGCACTTGTTCAGGGACTTGCAGACAACTCAAGTGCTTGGTGGGGCTGGGGTTCAGCACACTGGGCTTTCCCCTCAGCCTTTAGGCAACCACCAGAGATAGATGGATGGTGGGGATGGAGTGTTGGGACCCCTCAGTGGGGAGGAGGAGAGCCCAGCTTGTCTCATTTCTGGTCAACATGTAGCCTGTTGTCAATTGTAACTTTCCATGCTCCTGATCCTGCGTCCTGCATTTTCTCTGTGTTGTGACTGCATTTATGGCAGGAGCCTGCTCCTGTGACTCATGGAATAGGGCATGGCATTACGGCACTACTCAGGACTTGGACTGTGGGCTTCTGCTTAATCCCTTGGTGTACTCTGCTTTGGATAGTGGGAAGGAGGTAGGAGCTCATGCTGTAAGGATCAGAGGCTTGCCCCAGGGAGTAGGGGACTGCTCATCCTCCTGTCCTCTTATTCTGGGTCTTCCCATCTAAAGGCTGTGAACTCATTCTGATGTAGCTTGTCTGAGGCAGCACCAGGAGTGGGGAGGAGCCCTCCCACAGCCACCACCAGTCCCCACAGACTCTTGGGCGCGGCTTCAGCTGGGTGGTGGCTGTCCTGTGCCCGAGTGAGCTGCCCCTGGTGACCCAAGGTGTCAGGAGTACAGGGCTGGTGGTGACAGCTGGCTGCTCGCCTTGCTGCAGTTTTGGGGACAGAGCTATCCCACTTGGCTTTACTCCTTCCTGTGGTTAAGAAGGGTTTGAGGTCTCCAGCAAAACTGCGGGGCTGAGTGTGAAACACCCCCCAGTAAGGGGAGTTGGGGGTTGAATTTTAACTTCCTGGAGACCCAAGTGTGTGAGGGCAGGAGGGAAGGTTGTCTCAGGGGAAACCTATGTCCTGGGAGGGAATAATGCCTACCACTTTTGTGGACTGCGCAGCTCAAGAGCACCATTACACATGTGCAGACATCAGGCATGCAGATTTGTAATCCTCCCTGCCTGGCTCAGCGTGAGCTGCTTCCTTAGTATGTCCGTGACAAGGGAGTGCAAATAAATCCCATGAATTTTTGCCTGCTTGGTGACTGCTGCACAGCTGAAGGGCTTTCTGGGGACCATCTCTGGAAACTTCCTCAGCAGTGCCCTCAGGGCTGTCCTGCTGGACAGTGTGACAGAGACGTGGTCCCTGGCAGAGTGCTGTGTCTCTTGGCTCCTTGCCAAGGGTCCTGACGTGCCATGAGATGTGTCACTCTGTGGAGCAGTGGCACACACAGTGGGTGACACCAGTCTCTCCACAGCCACTCTGCTCCTTTATACCAGTCTCAGCGAGGATGGTGTAATGTGAATGGACTCGTGATCTGGAAGACATATTTAAAAAGCCTGACACCAGAAATTAAATTTCTCTTCCTTTGTCCTCAGGGACACGAACGCTGACTGTGAGCATAAAGGAAACCTGCCTGGCTGCATGCTGTCCCTGTCTAAAGATGAAAGCCCTAAAGTACTACCTGCAGGGAGTCAGGAGCTGATGGCTTCAGAAGCACTTACGAGACTTAGGAGCATACATTCTGTTTATTCAAAGTGACCAATGTCACTTCAGAGCAAAAGTGCTACTGAGTGTTTCTGAACTGGGCTAAAGCCATATCTGAAGTACCTAACTCAGACCAACAAGGTCCAGCCACCCTGACCATCAGTCACCCTACTTTTAAAGAGATGATCATAAAAGCACTTACCCACAGGAGGGGTGTTATTTGGGATGCTCTTTGCACTTGATTTCTTATGAGCATTTGCATGTGGGCGAGAGAATCTGCTCTCAAATTTCGATACTAGTGCCAAAGAATTTATTCTTCCCCAAACCATGTGAAAGGTAAATATTCATAAAACTTCTGTGTGCAAAGGCAGCAGAGAGTATTCAAATGTGTCTGGGTAGAATCTCTTTTATTTTCCTCAGGTACAAATAAAGCACCCCCCATCCCCTAGCTCCCTCTAGCTCTCCTTTTAAATCTCTTTTTAATGTCTCACTTTTTACTGCTAATAATTTCTCTCCTTTGCTAATGATGCTAACCTTAGAGCCTGCTGCAAACTGACTTGTTTCATGTCAGCCTCTCTCTATTGCCCACTTTTGTTAAGCCACAAAGCAGGTTTCAGTCTATTCAACATCAGCTATTTCTCCGACTTGAATATTGCCGTTGCCAATTTCAAAGGCATCTCCAAGCCCACAGTATTTCTGCACAGATACCTCTATTATTGTCTGTCATCAGGATGTGCTGGGCTCCTCTCCTGCCTCTCTCCCCCCTTGCTTCCTTCCCATGTATGTGGCAAAGTCTCTCCCTGCTCTAATAGCTCTCCCGAGAGCAGGGTGAAGCAGGTCTTTACAGAGGCCTGTTAATTTTAAAGGACAAGCTTTCTATATTAACACCCCTGTGGCAGGCTGCCTCCCGTGCAGCGGGCTCTCTCCCCAGCACTCACCCAGAATTAAAGCACACAAGGACCGAGCCCACTCCCCAGCGGGAGCCGCTGCATAATGCCAGCCCTGATTCCCACCTCCCTCCAGCTGCAGCCAGCATTCCCAGGTGTCCCTAAGCAGGCTGAAGCCGCTGGAGCAGGGGGCCTGGGGACACTGTGCTGACCCACAGGATGTGGGCAGTATGAGGAGCTGACAGAGGACATCTGCTTGTTTAACAGAGGCTCTGTTACAGACGTCCTTCCCTTCCAAAATCAATTTTCTCCCAGGTGCTGAGCTCTTTGGAGAATTATCACAGAGTTATAATTACAAGTGTGGCAGCATTTGCACTCTCTGGGTGACTGAGACCTTTTCAGTGGCTCGGAGTAACTGGGAGGAAGGAGGTTTTTCTCTGCAGATAATACATTGTGAAAAAGTAAATATTTAGCATAAATTGTGTCTTCTGGCTTGCTAATCACTTCTCAGTTCAAAAGACACAGGCCTTACCCCAGCATTTGTCCATCGGGATGCAGCACTGGCACAGGGCTCCTGCTCCCCTGTCAGACTGGGCAAATCCCCCAGAGAGGCTGACCCCTGAAACTGGAACCAAACAGTTGAGACTTGTAATGGGGGACAGCTTTTATCTCTTTCTCTTTGAGACATCTGTCCACTACATCATCCCCCTTGACCCAAAAGAGCGAGATAAAAATTAAAAAAGGAGGAAGGAGAAGAAAAACTCTGGTTGGTACAAAGGGGAATTTGCAGTTATTGCTAATGTTAGCATTTCCCTTTTTTTCCCCCACTCTGTTTCCTTGGCATACAGGTAAAATAACAAAATAAATCCAACAAAGGGCTTTCTGCTAGGCTGCCTTTGGAACTTTGCTTAAGTGGCCTTAAGTAAGATAATAAGCAAGGAGTGTGAAAAGAAGAGACTTTGTCTTTTCACATTAGCAGCAGCCCTGTTCAAGTGGCAGTATCTATGAAAATGCTGTTCAGCCTTTAATGAGACTACAGTGTGTTAGTGTACCAGTCTAATTAATCCCATATTTTCACACAGCATAATTACTGAGCCGGGGCTGAATTATTTGGCTACTGGAGGTGGAGCAGAGCCTGCCTGCACTGTCCTCTGTCTCTGCTCCTCACAATTTATTATGCTATACAGCAAGACACCATTGAAACCTCCTAGTATAGGACTATCTGTCATCTCTACATTATCAGTAAAATACACCACCTTCCATACTGTGCTACAAGGGCTTTAGCAAATTGCTATTTTTATGGGATATGATAAAGGAAATGCTACCTTATGTTCAAATTTTTAACTGTCTCGTGTACGGAATATACAGTTGTGCTTTGTGCACTCCAGTTCAGTGAGGCCTCATTTGCATTGCTACAGCCAGGGTGGGTGTCACCCTGCTATTTTGCTCCCAGTCAGCCCCCCTTCTTTCTTTTCTTTTTTCTCTTCCTCTTTTTCCTTTTTCCTTTTTTCTCTTTCTTTCTTTCTTTCTTTCTTTCTTTCTTTCTTTCTTTCTTTCCTTCCTTCCTTCCTTCCTTCCTTCCTTCCTTCCTTCCTTCCTTCCTTCCTTCCTTCCTTCCTTCCCTTCCTTCCTTCCTTCCTTCCTTCCTTCCTTCCTTCCTTCCTTCCTTCTTTCCTTCCTTCCTTCCTTCCTTCCTTCCTTCCTTCCTTCCTTCCTTCCTTCCTTCCTTCCTTCCTTCCTTCCTTCCTTCCTTCCTTCCTTCCTTCCTTCCTCTTTTTTTTTGCTTTGTTTCTTCTTCTTTCTCTTCCTCCTCTTATTTTTCTCCTCTCTTCCTCTCTCCTTTTTTTTATTTCTCTCTCTCTCTATTTCCACTCCATTAGCAAGACGTACACTTTCAGAATCTCCATCTTTACTGGCATAAAGATTTTTCATCCCTTAAAGTCCTTTCCCTCCTACCCCTCCTAGTTTGGGTTATTTCTTGAAACATATATTTTTGCACATTATTATTCACCTCTGATATATGATCTTGCCATTTTGGAACTGGTAGAGTCCCCCACCCCCTTCCTTCCCATAGGATTTGAGAGAGATTTGTGGTTTAAACATTTACTCACTTGCTAGTGTTTTTGGGACTGGTTTAACAGTATCTTTTTAATGGAAGGCCAAACAGAACATTAACTGTATGGAACTGGTTTAGAATTTTTCTTTTCAGGAAAAAAAAAAAGGGAAAAAAAAAAACCCAAAAAAGAGAGAGTTGTACCCCGTAAATTTTAAAACCAGCCCTAACAGTACATAAGGCTGTTTTGTTATTGTGTATGGTTTCCATACAAGCATTGTGAGATATATGGATGTATATACCCAGGCAAAGTGAGATCTCAAAATAAAGAAAACCACATGCTTAATAGCACAAGAGGGAAAATTACTTCTCCAAGTTTTTAACCAAATAATGGCCCTGAGACTTGAGTCCTCTTCTGGGCAGTCTTAAATATAACATATTCAAGGAGCAGTAAAGTGAATTTCACTGCACCTTTGCTGATACAGCGATTGAGTATTGGATCTGACACTCCAAAGCTCTTCCATATGTGTGCACGGAACCCAAGCAGCTTGCACTGCCCCCGAGATCAGTGATACCGTGCAGAGTCTTTTATCAATCATTTTGGGGCAGCTGAAGGTAGCCCAAGCTCAAGGGTTAAGCAAGGTTAAATTAAAAAAAAATTCATCTTGTAGCCTTTGCAGGTCCTGCCAGGCCACGGGGCAGCGCAGCTTTTGCAGGGGCTGGTCTTTGGTGGCTGATTTGTTTGCATCTTCACTGCTGCATGGGCTATCCTGGTACAAGTTTCTGGGGGACTCAGGGTGCTCTTAACAGGGCTGTGAAGGGAAAATTAGACGTGAATAAACAAGGAATAGCATTGTAAGAGCACTGGGGCACTGCTAAAGCCTGACCTGCCTCCTCTGCCTTTTTGACACCTGGAGAGTTGCCTGGATTGAGGACAAGGGCTGCAAGAGCATCCATGTGTCCATGTGGGGCCTGGCTGGGTGTTGTGTGGAGGTACAGACCACTGCAGCCACAGCTCACTCTCAAGCCACTTGATTCAGAAATGAGGACAAGTACTCCAGGAGATCAGCATTAGTCTGGGTCTGGTGCTAGAAGTTTGGACAGAGGTGATGCAGGTTAAACTTGAGAGAACTCGTGGATGTCTCGTTTTCCAAAAATGAAACACTCAAATAACTTGAAGGTGTCTCAGTCTGTCAGCTCTTCCATATGGTGCCCAAAATTACCAGCCAATTCTTAAAATCCCTTCTGCACATGGTCTGTAAATTATCAGTTCTTCTGTGTAAATATACCATGAAGTTTTTCCCTGTCCTTGCATGCCTGGCTTTTGCAGTAAGGTTGCTTCCCCATCACTCGTCATTATCTGTCAAAATGTCCTGTCCTGTGAGTTGTCTCTTCTTGAGATATTCAGAGCTCTCCTTACTTCCACTTTCCTTCCCACTTCCGTCTTTCTCTTGCTGCTGCTTAGGCTCCTTAGGCCGAGCTTTCAGCTCCCACCCACCACCCACTTTTGCCTGTTTTGAGCCTGTGTACCCACCCACCCACATGCTAAGAATGGTCTGCTACATTCTGTTTTGTGGCTTCTGAAAAAGTAAGTCCTGATTTGTTGTGTGTCAGTGGACATCTTTAAATGTGAGCACTTACCTGTGTTTGGTGGCAGAGGTACTCGGTTCTGTCCCCCAGCTCACAGGAAAGGCCTTTTAGGGTGTGACATTTCCAAACCATGAAGAGTGCTGGTTGCTAAAGCCAACCATGCCAGGTCACTAAACTGCTCTGCCAGGGTCAGGTTTGGGCTTGAGGCTGAGCTGGGAAGGGGAAACACATTTTTCAGCAGTTCCTCCAAGCCCAATGCTGGGCACACAGGATGTGCATTTTCCAGGTGACTGTTCCTGGTGGCCTCCCCTCTGCTGCCAGCTCTGTGAGCTCACAAAGAGCACTCCTGCTCAAAGTGGGTCACTTTTCTACTTTTTTTTTTTTTTTTTTTTTTGTCCTTCTGTAGTGTTTTCTTCTTCGGTTTGCCCTCTTTGCCAAGCCCTGGGCTACAGCACAGACACTGGCATTTACAGCCATGGAACTCACATGAAACCAAGCACCAAATGCAGTTGCATAAACTGGAGGTGTAAAAATAATTTCACTGGTGCTTGAGCCTTCTTCCACCTGATTAGGGTGCCCTTACTAGCTGCTGGTGTCAGTGCTGCCTTGGTGACAGGACAGCTGCAGTGCCTGCACCAAGGCTGTCAGCAAAGATCCATGGTGTGGTGGCATATTTGTGATGAGGACTCCTCTGAACAGCTCCTGGGGAGCACCTGGGAAACAGCAGAACTGTCACAGCCCATTCCTGAACCTTGTGCATCGTCTTTCAAGTCGAGGCTGAGGTACACAAACTAAGAGGATTCAGCCCTTATTTTGGACATTTGCGTGCTTCTAAGGCCCTAACAAGGCTATTGCAGCATTCCTTGGCTGTGGTTTTGACCCCTTAAATGAGTAACCACATAGCAAAGCAGATCCCAACCTCAAATACAACTCTTTCATAAATGTATTTCAAAAAATAGGTTTCCATTGTGGTTTTCTGTGGCACGTTGACCCTCTGTGCTTGAGCACCTCTGCAAGTTACCCAGCGCTCAAGAACTTTGAAAGAAACAGCTGGGATTTAATATTAGGTGCACCAACTTCCTATGACATGTTCAACCTTTAAAAAAAATGAATGATTTCTTTAAAAGGTTGGATGTTTCATGCTAGGATCAGAACAAGTGACTTGGGGTGGGGAAAAAAATCAAAAAAGCACCACAAATAGAGAAATGAGGAAAAAACACCCAGGTGTGTGCTAAAATGGTGTGGAGAAAATTAATTCTGCAAGGATTGGTATAAATAAGACATTACATGACCTCTTCTGCCAGTGGGGGATCTCTGGAGGTGACAGACAAGTAAGGGTCTTAATGAATAGCCTTTTCCTAAATTCTTTGCTGTGGGCTCAGCATAAACCTTTACATAAAAGTGGGCGCCTGTGAACAGTAGGAATTATTTATATTAAATGTGCTTCTCAGCAAAACATGGCAAAATTCCTATTCCCAACTGGAAGAAAATCATATTTCATGGCTGTAATGCCATTAAGCAGGATAGAGAGATTGGCAGTGGGGAATAGGGGTGGGAGGGAGGCCCACCAGCAGAAGGAAGGGGTTTTTTTGCCAGCTAGGGCATGGGGCCCTGCTGAATGCCTCCCCAAGCTGGGAGTCATGTTGGCTGTCATGTGGCAGACAGGAGTGAGGGGAGAGGCAGAGGGGAAGAATTTCCATGATGGGCTTTGCACATTGGAAAAAGCATCGAACTTTGTAGGGATGAACACAGCAGGGTCTATAGAGACCATTTTCAAAGGCTATAACCTTTTAATGGAGGATGGGATTACTGCTAAAACCACCAGATTACATCCTACAGTCATTGCCAAAAGGTTAAACCACCAGATCAGGCTGTGCCCTGACATGGGTGACCAGGGGCTGCTGGGGGCTGAACACTGCACAGGAGAGGTGCCTTCATAATGTGGGGAAACAGGGAGTGAGAAGGAGCAAGTATTGCTCTCTCCACGGGCACTTGCACTAACCAGGCTGCAGAGCAGACTAGCAGGTGACTAGGGACTCTCAGATGGGGCCAGAAAAATAATGTGAGCAATATCTGTTGGTAGAAAGCATCTGGAGAAGATGTAAAAACAATGCTGCTGGTCTCAGAAAAAGACCACAGGCACCAAGACCCCAGGAGGGAATATCCCAGCTCTAAGGAGCAGTTTGGGTTTCATTTCTTGCTGAATTAGACATTGCTTCTGCAGGGGTGGGATGTGCACCTAGGTACTTGTGTGTTTATGAATTAACTGGATGGCTGCTCAGGAATAAAACCAGTGCTAATGTCAAAAAAATGGTTTTAAAAATCCCAACAGCACTGCATGGTGGGCTATTAAATCCTATGGCCCCTCTTTTTTCCCTGAAGAGGTTGGGTGGATGCATTGGCTGGGAAGCACCCCTGTCCCTGTGCATCGCAGGGAGGAGAGGTCAGTATTTCCTTGGTGCTCAGTTCAGAGAAAGACATGGAGGTAAGTGAAGATTTATAAGCTGGCTGGAAGATCATCAATCAGTCAATCAAGTGAACAAGCCAAGGCCTTCTCTCATTTACCTGGGATGATGCAGGGCTCCATACTCCTCGTGCCGATGCTCACGCTGCCTTGGTGAGAGAGCATCCCTGTGCAAGGCCAGGCTCACGCTGGGGAAACGACAGTGCTGGCAAAGCAGGGTTCTATCAAAGGCACCGTGCCTTGGGAGGGATTGCCCCGGGGTGTGGGAGCTGCTGTCGATCAGCCTGGCTCCAGGCTGGCAGCGAGGTTGCGCAGACAGCACAGCCGTGAGCGCAGCCCGTGCGGATCCTTCCCGACATACCCTCTTCCACTGGGGATGGAGCAGAATATATCGTGCAATGGGTACATCTCTGCAGAGGTGTTTTGTTCAAAGCAGGCAAATTGACAGGCTTCCCTCATAAAACAGTAATGCAGCTTATACATAAAAAAATGATCATAAAAATTCAGTTTTCTCCCAAGTAAGATAATTCTGACATTACTTAAAATACTTCAGACTTGTCAGTAAAATTTCAATGTCATTAAAATTAACTGGCATATTTTAAGATTGACTTTCTTGCTTGCTTTCAACTCCCAGTCAGCCTGACATGGGGAGGGCACTTGCTATTCTTATCTTTTACACACTTGTATTTCTTGGCCTTTAACAGCTTCTTCTGTGGCGCACACTGCTCTGTCTGCCAGGGATAAGGGGTGTCACTGGTTGCTGCTAATCCATTATGGCAAGCTGTCTAATTACCAGTGGTGTAGCAGTAAATAAAATGCGGGTTCACTTCTGGCCTGCTCCTTATCCCTCATCTGAGAAGTGGGCAAATGTTGTATCACCCCAATTATTGCTCCATTTACCTGCATGTTCCCTTGACTATGGCACTGCTAATTACTTACTTTGTTAAGCGGAAGAAATATTGGGTATTTATTTCATTTGCTGTGATGATAAGAAATACAACTCCTATTATTTGTCCCCTGGACTAGAAAATTCCCCTTGCAGCAATCCTAGCCTGTGCGCATAAATAAAACCACATTTTACTCCAGCACAGCTTCAGTACCTGAAAAGAGGTCATATTTTGATCAGGAAAATGTTCTTGTCTCTTTTCTCTCGTATGGGAAAGGCAAGTTGGAGAGGTTTGTGAAGTGGAACTGGATGCTGCACTGGATCAAATGGTTTATTACTGAAACCATATTCTGCAAGAAACCACTGCTCTTCAGCAAAAGAAGGATCCTTCCAGAGGTGTGTGGCTTTTGTGAGGAATCAGAAATTGGAAGCTCAGTTAGGGTGTGAATGGGGCTAGATATGTTTTTCATTTGAGACATTTTCAGATCAGTTGATCCTGGTCCCTAGTCCCGTTACTGCTGCCATCTCTTCACTTGGACTCCAGTGTTGTGAGATCATCCTTAGGAAAAGTGCTGATTCGTACTTGGCAAAACATGTGAGTTATTACTATATTAAAAGGTGAACCAACAGAGAGAATAAGTAGGTGTAACCTCTGAAACAAGTGGATCAGCCCAGGTAAGGCAGATGAGTGCTTCCGGACAGCACCGGGCAGGCAGGGTGGAGGAAGGTGGTGTCTAATGAAAGCAAACCTAGAAAGAGGCCAAAACTTAGAAAGACACCAAACCCTGACTGGCACTCTGGTATTCTCTCCACTCTATTGACCATCTTATCACCTTACCCAACGTACAACAAACACTCAATTTGTTGCCCAAACCAGTTATATTTCAGCAGCATCTCCCTTTTTAGCATTGTTGAGGGGTGGTGAAGAACTCTTTAGAGATTTAGAGTCTAGGTGGCCACAGAACACATTTGCTTTTCTTGATCACTTTCTTTGGGGTTTTCTTCAGGTATCAATTTCCTCTGGTTTGGAGCCCAGTCAGTCCTGCAAGCTAGGACTGTCCACAGCAAATGATCAGTGGCTAAAGAAGAGGTAAAATGAATAGAAGAGAATGTGCAAGTTATTTAAAAATATCTATATACTTACCCACATGCACATATAGTGTAATGTATATTTTTCAGCAAGATGTCCTTCAGTTTTATTACGTATGTCACTCAGCACATCATTGTGCTATTAGCCTTGGTTTCACTTACTTTGCAGCGTGCTTTTGGGTGCAAGGTGCCAACATCTGAAACAGAAATTTGGACCAGCACATCATTGGGATTTCATTTCTGAGTTTCACTTCTGACAACACAAGAAATAAAAAATAAAGGGCTACAGCTGGCTGAAATGAATGTCATATGCAGTCTCCCTTCTTAAAATATTCAAAATGCTCATACCTCAAGGTCATTATTTAAATGTTCATTTTAGCCTTCTACATCACCTTTGAACAAAGTGCTGGCCTAACATTGCTGCCTCATTTACACCAGAGAATAATCAAAAATCCCTTGCATTTCCTGGTGCTGGGAAGGAGGGCCTTTCATCCAGATTTTGAAAACTTAGAGAGCCTTGCCTTAGGACCACTAATTTCCAGGTGAAACATACTTTGAATATGGCTACCAAAGAAAGCATGAATATTTTGAAAGTTTTTGGTGCAGAAGCAAAGATTCAATATCTTCTCAAAGCTTTTTGTGGGTGGAGGGGGATTTGCAGCTGGAGTGTTGAGTTGCATTTGCCTTCAAGGTCTTGCTGCTGAAGCTCCCTTCATCTTGTTCAGCGGGAAGGAGGAGGCTGTGGTGCAGCTCCCTGGTGATGCAATGTGCCTTGGCAGAGAGGGATAAGCAGAGGGACTGAAGGCAGAAAAGTACTGCACTGAGAGAAGTCCTGCATTTGGGAAAGTTTACAGGACACATCAGAGCAATCTGGAAAAAGAAAAAACAAAACAGCGTCAGGGAAAGAGAGATCCTAAAAGGTTGTCTTGAAAACATACTCAAAAAATTCAAAGGAAGGAAAAGAAGGAGAAAGCAGAAGCTCCCTCCTTCTCCTCTGTGAGAAATGCCCTGTCTGCAAACATGACTGACATCACTGGGGAAGAATGTAAACTTTGATTTAAAAAAAAATACCGCTTGCCGCTGCTCCTCTTTGGCAGCACATCTCATTTCTTTAGAGTATTTTTATCTGATTACGTATGTATATGCACATATATAAATATTTTGTTAAAAGAAGAAGGAGGCTTCTCTCTTTCTTCCCTGCATTGCAACAGTGGCTGTGCAATATCCAAAGGGGGCTTCTCCTGAGAACTTCCAGAGGAGGAGGAGAGCAAAATGAATTTTATAAAACAGTAGTAATGATGATACAAATAACAAATAAGCTGAGTAAGAAATGAAGGACTAATTCAAGCTGTGTTCTTTAAACCAGTAATAAATGAGCCAGCAGTGGGGAAAGCAGGTAAATTAAAACTAATGTGGGAGGTGTGTGCGCCCCCAAACCTCCCCCCCATTACTCCACCCCAGCCACAAAGATCTGCGCTGGGGGCCAGGGTGTCTTCCCTCCTTCCCTTCAATCTACCTAGCCAGAGCCCTCTCCCTGCTTGACAGCTACTGCAAGCCCAAACTGACAGCTCTTCAAAATCCGCTGAAGAAACCCAGCATTAATTAAGTCATTGCTGGACTGTAATTTCCTTGAGAAGTAAAAAATTCTCACACAAGAAAAGGTTACAGAGACCTTTTCTGTGTCAAAATTACCATGCTGCATGAATATTAATGCTCTTAATGAAGACAACCTTTGCTTCATCAGGAAGGTTCTGGAGCAGGTGCCAAGCCTGAAGTCTCACTCTGTGGATTTTCTACTCTATGAAAGTCAGCACAATGCAATTTTTCCATTAAAATCAACATTTCCCACATGATCGAGGATTTTTTTTTCCCTTCTTTACAGATAGGTGGAAAGAAGGGGGGAAAAAATCCCTCTGCTTTGAAATCAAACATTTAAAGGTTTCATTCAACACATTAATCAGTGCTGAGAGAGAGGAGAGGAGGAGGAGGAGCAGGAGGAGGAGGAGGAGGAGGAGGAGGAGGGGGGTGGAGGGGGGAATCTGCCTTATTTATACAGATCTTGCACACGTTTCCATAGATCACAGCCGTGTCCATGTCATGGGCTGCCCCGGGGTGCTGCCAGGCACGTCCTCTCCAGAAAGGCTCCATGGGCTCACAGAGGGATACCAGGCTGGGGGCTTTGGGAAATGGCTGGGCTGGTCACCCTGCCTGGGACATGTGCCTCCATCATCAAGCCTTCAGGCACTCACACCCCAGAGACCTGGGAAGGGCATCAGGAGGTTCGGCCACCTGGGAGGGCACGGACAATGAGGGTATCACAAAAAAATGGGGGGGCTGTGAAAGGGGACATCCCCCACAGAGAGCAAGGGAGGCACTCCAGATGCTTGGCCACAGGGAGAGCAAGTATGTGCATCAGCACCAGTGGAGGAAAAGGCTATTTCTTGGCTCTTTCTAAAGAGGGGGATTTTGATAGCACTGCACTGGAGAAATTGTACTGCCCTGTGCAGTAGTCTTTTACCAGCATTTAGCCTCAAAAAAGAAAGGGAAAGAAATTATAAAGAAAAGTGTGGAGAAACACAGAGGACAGGATATAGGCTGCAGCTCTAGTTTGGAAAGAAAAGCAGGTGAAAGCCACCTCTTTCTCCTCCTTCAAAAGGAGAAACGATATGAAAACTGTCCATTAATTATATCTTCTACTTCTACTTATTAGGCATTCATGATCTAATAATGGCTGTGGCTAACTTATAAAAAAAAAATCTTATTATTTTCTGTTGGGGCATGCAATGCCCTGTATATATTAAAAAGGTAAGCAATGATATATATTTATGGGTACTGATGTAATAGCTATTAGATTTATAATACAGAGAAGAAACATAATTTTATTAGAAAGAGCAATAGTTCACAATCCTATTATTGTTTATTGCTGACGTCAGTGCTGAACTATAATAAGAATCATGTAACAACTGGAAATAATCATAAAAATGCCGTTTAGATTTGCAAGAAAGTGGATCCTCTAAAACAAAAGTAGGGATTTGAAACCCCTACCTGGCAGCAGCCATTTGGGTTGCTGAAGCCACAGAGATGCAGCTTCAGGTTTTGCCCCCATGGTCCAAAGGCAAGCTTCTTCTTGACCTCAAATGTGCCATCAGCCTCACTTCAAACACCTGGGCAAGGCCTGGAGGGCTGCCCACATGTTCCCATGGGCGCCTTGTGCAGCATGGCCCTGTGGAATCATGTGGGACCACTGTGTCCTCCCTGAGAATGCAGGGACATCTGGCACAGGGGCCTCCCCAGATCAGCCTCCAACTGTGAGCAGCACGCAGGCACCAAACTATCATTTGGATGCCTGAGCAACAGCCTTGATAATATGAGTTTATGAAACCTCACTTCCTAAACATCAGGGAAGGACTTGAACTACCACTTGACACTTTTTATGGCTAGCTTTTGTTTTATATGAGTATATGCATATATATTTAGACTCTAAATCTTTCATTATAGTTGCCCTAAAAATTTGTTTCCAGGGTGTATCTGGAGCTGTCAGCCTTGCTGGTTCTCTACTTCTCTCTATTACTTTTTTTTTTTCTCTTCTTTCTAGCAGGTTCTTTTTTTCCTTTAGAGCAGTGTTTGCTGACCTTCAGGCTCCAAAATTAACTCATTCTCCCAACATCTGTGAATTATTAATGAGGGTGTTTCAGAAAGTTCCTTAGCCACTCGCTTTAAAACTCCAGAGTACAAATTAATAGAGCTGTTTTTGGGAAAGCTTAATTTTAGCAGGTGCTGCCTCAGATCTTCCTTTGTTGCAGAGATAAACGTTCTGCTCCTGCAGAAACGTCAGACGGGATAGATACACCCTCCAGCTTCATTGCAAATTCAGAACAAAAGTGTCTAGTCAACACTTCTGATCTTCCTTTGTTAAACCCTGCAATGCTGTGAGCTGTCTCTAGCAACGGTCCCACAACTGTTCACAGGTTTTTTGCTCTTTTTAGAGTGTTCTTTTATTATTCATCATTCTACTGGCCACTGATTCTTCATTGATTTCTTTTAACTCTCTCTCTCTCCGTGTGTGTATGTGTGTGTGTGTGTGTGTGTGTGTGTGTGTGTGTGTGTGTGGAGGAAGAGAATACATAATAATGTGAGAATGTAGACTAGAGGGATGCTGTGTCTGGAGAAGGTAAAAGGGCTGGTCAGGAGAGCTCTCAGTGGTAAAGGAAGAGGCTGAGGTGCTTTGTAGCTGAGTGGCAGCAGGCCCTGCTGAGAAGGTGGTGGAGGAGGTAACAGGCAAGCATAGTGAGGGAGAACAATGCTCCTGAGCCCATTTTCCTGATCCTGGTGGGATTCACGTCAAAGACACTCATCAGGATGTCCTCTGTGGCCACATGCTGGGTGAAAAACTCTGGCCCTCCCGTATGTCTTGACTCCTATGCCCTTCCTCCCTCTATCCTGATGCCTTCTGGCCCTCTTCTGCCCAAACCATTTCCTCCTGCTCAGGACCTGATCAAATTTCCCCACCCAAAACCCCAAATCCTCAAATTTTCACCTACTGTCAACCACCATTGTCCCTTTTCTTTTCCTTGACAGCTGAATACCTGGTCTGATCACAGGTCTATGGAAAGAGATACCTTCCAGCTTCACTTCAAAATATTCATATGGCTGTGGCTCAGGCACAGCCAGGGTAAGATGAAAGTAGGACAGGCAGTCAGCAAGTGCCACAACCTTAGAAATCTGACTCCATGAACAGAATCTGCACTAAAAGCTTCAGCTGTGCTGCCTCGATATGAAGGTGTTAGAAAGAAAGAAAGGTTTGCAAAGGTTGATGTAGCCAAAATCACACTGAAACAGAGCAGAAATAGGAATAGAATATTTAGTTCCTTTACTCCAATAGATTGTCTGCATTAAAATAATTTAAAAAGATAATCTTATATATTAGTGGAATTTCCTATTCCCACAGAACTAGGTGATACCATGTCCTGTAATGATACAAATATTCTTATTGGACATGATATAACACTTAAAACTCTAAATTTTTAAAGGTTTTTCAGTTACTTTATAGCAGCAGAATGTCTTCAGAATGAACTAGATTTGCTATTCCATCTGAAGAACAAAGAGAAAAATTTATAGAAGATCAAACAAATAAAAATACATTGAGAAAGACAGTAAGTGATGTCAACGCACTAAGAAATTAAAAACTTTGCATTAGTGTCTGAGCTTTTTTGTTGGTACCCAGGTATTATAAATTATAAACTAAACCGAAATTGTACATATTATAAAGCTGCATTTTTCTGTAGGGGTTCTGGTGACATGTACAAACCACACGAGCTTTACTCCCGTGGCTTATCCATGTCACTAATCCCCCTCTATAAAAGTAAAGAAGGGAGGTGCCATGGGGAGGGGTAAAACTTGCGTGGAACCAATTCTGTCTTTTGCCTACATTTGTTTCCACATTACCTGACAAGCCTTGCCCATGTCTGTGCCGGAGTCCGCCTTGGGATAAATGAACTTCTGCAGCAGAGAAATTAATCTTGTGAAAAATGCTTGGTTTGGGTCATTGGAACTATTTGAGAAATATTTTGCTGAAAAATAGAAGGGAAGCTCAACTCAAGTAGAAAACCTGGGGTGAAGTTTATTTGTAACTGATAAAGAATTATAATCTCTATTTTGTCTGTGGCAATTTTTTTTTTTCCTTAAGACTGCTTGTAATCAGCTCAGTTCGGTCCTAAATGCTGCTTCCTTTCTTTTCACAAGGCAGAAAAAAACCCCAACAGAGTTCATCATAGTGATATAACTTTGAATATAACTTTCAAATTAGCCTGTGGCTGAGAAATTATTGTGAGATGATTTCTGTTAGGTTTATTTGAGGTAGATCTGAGCACAAAGGAGCTCAGGCTTTTCTCAGAGAAGGCTGGGGTCTGCATCAGTTGCCATCACTGTCCCCTGGCCCAAGCACTTACTGGCTTTGGGATGTTCAGCAATGACTCTGAGATGCGTCCCCCAGATCTATATACTGTGTAAGAGGATGTCTCCTGAAGTTTTGATCTGGAGAAATGGAAGCTGAGGAGACTTAACATCTGCTGTGCACCTTGTAGTATGGCATATTAACTTTTGCCTTAAAACAGATGGGAGTTTTGTTCATGGGGAATCTTTTGGGATGCTGAACCCAGTGGTCCTGCCACCCAAATGATGGCAATCCTACCAGGATCACTGCAGGAGACTCACCCCCTCTCCCCCGCCACGCCTGATACCTTGATCCCAGAAAGCTGGAATGGTGAATCTCCCTTCTGGCTCTTGCTGGCCTCTTAGAAAATCCCCGGCTTAATCAGAAGGCTTGTTTATGGTACAGCTCCTTGTCTCACAAGTACTACAGATGCCACTTCGCTGCACCTAAACTGCTTACGAGACAGCACTCTTATCTAATAAGACATAGCACAGCCATACATATTTATTTATATTTGAACTCTTGCCCTCTGTACTATACTGCAGGTCATGCATCTGCTCCAACACCACCTTATTAATTTTCTACTACTCTTCTCCATGGTGGCAACAGTGTTTCAAAGCCTGAAAGGAAAATTTTCCCTTTTCTCACTTTGATCTGTCTCTTTAACTCTTTAGCTGCTGAAAGGAGGGGAGTCTGGGCTTCCTGAGCACGGCATTGCAGCGCTCCTTGTTGGGAATCGGGACACAGCCAGGCTCTCCAGACAATGTCACTTCTCCACTTGTGTAATACATTACTGTTCTCTTTTGTACCTTGCTAATTAGAAAGCAGGAAAGAAAAAATATATTTATATATAAAAGAGCTCCCATCTGACAGACTCAAATTACAAAAGTATTCTGATATAAATTATTTAATCAGTGGGGGAAAAAAAGAAAGTCACAATACTAACTATTGTTTCTAGACAGAGTATTAACAACCATTCCTTTCATTGGCTTCTGGTGTCTTATTTTGCGCACCCATCACCAATGAGAAGCTCTTGCATGATGTTTACCATAAAATATGACTTTCATCTCTTTGTCTTTGCATTCACTTGCTTCATTTACCTTCCTAATGTATAAAAAGTTTTTAATTTGCCTCCCTCCCTTCCTCCTCTGTCACTAGCACTCTTGAAAACTTCTGGAAGAAAAAAGTAAAGACTTTAATTCATATATGGGACCCCATTCTGCCAGCCAGATCTGCCAGTCTTTGAAATACGTTCCATGAACAAGGGGTTGTTTGAAGGTGTGATCGCAGCTTTATGGCAAGGTTGCAAGCCAGCAGGAGGAAACCATTCTGACAAACGTGCTGATCTCCAAATATGAAGCTCTGTCTGGATGGGCACAGGGAGGCCACAAGCTTTCTCAGGGCAGCTGTCCCCAGCAGCAGAGGGAAACGTGCCCAGGGCCTGAGCTCCTCCTGGGGCAGAAGTGACTGCACTGGGGGCTCGGTGCCCTCCTTTGCGGTGACCACCTCTGGTGCCCTCTTTGCAGCGACCACTTTTGGTACCCTAAGGTTGTGCCTGTCCCCAAGGGCACGTGTCCAGAGGTCAGGCCAGATGTGCCCAGTCACCTGCTTCAGCCAGTGACTGGAGCTAGGCTGTCAGCCCGGTGCTTTCCTCGAGGTGGGCTCATGTCCATGGCCTGTGGATGGCAGCTTGGGGAGCCAGGTTGTTCTTCCTCTCACTCTCTAAAAGTCAAGCTCAGAAGTTTAATAAGCTCCATCTTGAAGAGGCCTTGCATGGCACAGCTTTCACAAAACAGCCATTGGTATTGCCATGAGGCTGAGTCAACCCAAAAGGCAAACAGCAGCTCTTCAAACTATAAGGGCACCTAGACTCCTCCCAGAAGCCAAGAGCTATCCAAGGACATTGCACAAGAGCTTCCTTGGGCATAAGTGCTGCTGTGAGCCCAACAAAGCTGTGTTACACAAAAGCAATGGGCAAATCCCTGTAACCACCCATGGGCTGCTGGCAGACTACAGAGCAGGTTTTCTCATCTAAGGACCTGAGACAATGAGTGAAAGGTATTTTAAAAGGTCAGGACATGCACCAAAACCTGTGTTCATGTATCAATTGTGCCGAATCTGAAGGCTGTGTTGGGATGGGTAACCCTAGGCCCCTGCCTTGAGTCAACGCCTGTGTCTGATAAGAGTAGAAATATATTGTTTTCTGGTCACTGGGGTGGGTGAATACATTTTGTTTGCCTGCTGAGAATATACGTAATAAAAATCAGACGGTAAATTGCTTTTCCTTTTACTGTTATGTCACTATCTCTCTCTCTCCCTCTCTCCCTCTAAATATATATATTGCAGATTTGAAATCCACATCCTGTTGTTGGATAAACAGCTGAAGCTATTGAGATTTTCGTGGAAATCTTCCACTTTTCCTCTTATGAGCTGCAAGTGGGTTAGGAGTGGGTTTCAAAGTGCTACCTGGAAAAAAATAATACTAAGAAATAAATAAGGCAGGAGGCACCTGTGTCCCAGTGCTCTCTGGACACATGAATTCTGTGACATGGCAGGGCTGCTCCCTCTGAAGCTGGGGCAATGCTGGTGCCCACTGACCCAGTGGCAGAGTACAGCCCAAGCAAGACCAATGTTTCACACTTGCCAAGCTTTCTGGGGCTGATTTTTTCACCCAGCTGTACCCCCAGCATCATGAGGGAACATGTGGAGCCCTGGGCCTTCCCTGCATCACCTGCAACATCGTTTTCCTCATTAAATCTGGCCCATCAGGCCCATCCCTGCAGTGCCAGTGGGTAGGTGACAGTCCCTAGCAAGTGACAGAGGCTCTGCGTTCGATTGCTCTTGCAGGGGGAAAAGGTCCAGGTGTTTTTTCCACAGCAGCGCTGCTGCTAATAGCATCCTTCTGCTCCTCCTCTCTCTCTCTCTCTCTCTCTTCCTCACTAGCACCAAATGCTGGAAGTATGAAATAAAGCTCATTTTCCTGACATAATACATTAAGATCTTGAAAGTTTATGCCAGGCATAGTAAAATGAAAACCTCTTGGCACAACAGAGGTGAAGTGTTGCCTGTTTGTGAGCAGGAAGGGAAGCTTCTGCTCAGGTTACCTTATACAGTGCACAACAGCAACTGGGGCTGCCTGCACCCCTGCCCTCTCTGCTACTCCCTCCCACCCCCCCCTCGCCTCATGGAGACAAAGTCCTGTGTTCAGAGGCAGACAAGGCTCAGGATTTAAGAGAAGTGATTGTTTTCCACCTTACCATGCTGCTGTGGTGATGCTGCCTCCACCTCAGCCCGCATCAGGAGACTGCCTCTCCAGAGGTGATGCAAGCCGCTCTCTGGACCAAAGCAGCCTCCGTGCTCATTCAGCCAGGATGGGGAAAGGAAAGGGGTGCCGCTTTTATAGCTGTGCAGTGAACATATCAGAAGCAAAGAGCTACAAGC
The DNA here is from genome assembly GCF_027477595.1 of Haemorhous mexicanus. Classification (NCBI taxonomy): domain Eukaryota; kingdom Metazoa; phylum Chordata; class Aves; order Passeriformes; family Fringillidae; genus Haemorhous; species Haemorhous mexicanus. The sequence continues at coordinate 100,054,472 of NC_082341.1, read as the reverse complement.
CCTGGGTTACCCAGGATGGGGTGGGAGAAGCCACCTTCTCTGGTGGGAATTGCTACTTGCAGCTTTTAACAGCATAAGTGACATCAGGTTGCCAAACCTGCCAGCAAAGGCAGCAAATGTGGCTTCTGGGAAAGAGAGACAACTGAAACAAAATCCTGGAAGGATCTCAGGCTGGTTGGTGGAGGAAAGTTCAGCCTTCATCCACACACAGTTGTTTGCTGCTTCTTCATTTTTGTGTACAAACACATGTAGTGCCAGCTGCCTGTGTGGGAGTTTTATTGTCTTGCTTGAAAGGTACAAGCTGAGAAGTCAGGGCAATATTAAACACTGTTTATTAAATGAGGGAGGCTTAAATCTGCTCTAGAGATACTAAATATTTGATTTAGCAGAAGCTTGGATAAGTATCAAAAACCCCACATTTTATTCTTTGAATTGCATTTTACCAAGGACAAGGTGGGGCCACCTAATGCTAACAGCTGGAAAGAGTGGATCCCAAGCACATTAGAAGTGTAGGAGCAAGAGGGTTTTTTCCTTAAGAAAACTTTCAACAGACCTATACAAGTGCAGAATGAGAAAACCCTCTTTGTCAGATGCCTAATTGACTGGGTAAGTGTTGAGATGAACACGCCCTTGGAAAAAACAAAAGGGAAAACAAGCCAAAAAGTCCTATCAAAATAGAGCATCCACAAGCAAAAAGAGATGAAGCCCCTGATTCATAAAAGGGCATGTCATGGGCTTGTCCTCTTGCTGTGCCCATACCAAAGTACTGCTTTGGAATATTCTGATCACCAGGATACCAGTGGATTTCAGCCTGGCCCACTCTGGCTGCTCTTAAATTGGAACTTGTACTGATTTAGTTAAACCAATGGACACTTACTGTGCTGAAGAATGATGTGCTTTGCTCCAGCCTGACACTGGTGCTAATTAATTCAGAGTAAATAGAAATAAAAATGGTACAAAGTACAGTAAAAGTATCCAGCTTGCAGTGATTTAATGAAATCAGTTCACACTCAGATAAAACCAGTGCAACTTAGCACTCAGATAAACCCCGAGAGAAACTGATTAAATGTCCAAACAAAGACATGAAAACATGAAATCAGTTGGAAAGTAAAGAGGGTCAATTTTAAAACAGATTATATTGTCCAAGCAGAATTACTTTCTTTTCTTTTTTTTTTTTTTCACTGATTTTGTATTGTTTTGGCTTGGTTTTGGTGTGGTGCTTCTCAGTGTTTCCACCTCAACCTCTCCACTCGATAAAGTCTGGAGTATTTCTTTGTCCTTTTCCCCAGACATTATCACTCCTTTCTCAGCATCAGCTGGTACCACCTGCATAGAAGCAAGCAGATCTTCGAGGAGAATCAAATATCCCACAGGCAAACTGGTTTTATTTGTTTATAACACTCTGCCAAGCACATCTTTAAAGGTGGGGAGGCTTGTTGGTTTGTTTCTTTTTTCAGTGCCTTTAAAGCCAAGAACCTCTAAGATTTCCAGGGATTTTTTTTTAAGCATCTGACTTCTATCCAGCTTCTGCAAATGCAGCTGCCTGCTCTGAAGGCATCCAGGCTTCCACACACGGTGGTGTGCCCCGCAGACAGATGCTCAGCCACCGACGCACACAAACAGAAACTGTGGGTTAGGAGATGGGGACAGGAGTGACCTGGAATGGCTGGAAGCTGAGACTCCCAGACGAGTCAATATATGGACTGCAGCATCAGCAGGATGAGCACAAACAAACAATCACAGATTGCCGCTGCACTGACCACCAGACTGGAGGTCTCCACCAGGAAAAGGAAGAGGTGCCACCTTTAGCGTCACAGGGAGGCAGGCACGGTGACATTCCTGGTATTCTTGGTTCAGTCCTTGGCCTGCCAGCCCAAAAGTCCACTCCTGTGTGGAAGGTGGTGAATGTGGAGCCCGAAGTCAGATATTGTCCTGAGCTCTCATCAGCTCAGGTGTAGCAGCCTCCTCATGTGCGAGGTCAGGTCAGAGCTCTGTGGGGTGATGCGAGAGGGTGAAAGCATTCTCAGTCCTCTTGGCCCCACAATATTATCCCCTTACACCTGGAAATTTGCTTTGCCCTAAGCAGCTTCAGCTACTGGACAACTTTTACCTCTCAGTATCAAGCATGTCATCTTTGACTGTTTTGCTCTTTCTAGGCATCTTTTCAAGGATTGGCAAATTGATCCCAAATGCTCCTTTTGAAGCACTTTAGGGAGAGAGGGGGAAAAAAATATACTTCAGTATACTTATAGCATAATTTCCCCTGAGAGAATTAAAATATATATTGTGGTCTCTTCAGTTTTGTAGCTAAGACTTTAGATTCTTTTGATATTTGTTTTATCTGGATTCTCATCCTGCCCACCACACCTGGCATGCCTAGGTAACTGCTGAACCATTCTGGGCCCTTCCTGGTTTATTCTATTCACAAATCTATTTATTAGATGGGCTACTCTTTTTCTATGTGCAGCTATTTGGTGATGACAGTTGGAGTTTTGCACACACAGAGTCCGCAGAACTCACTGGCAACCCACAGAAGCACTTTTTTTTTCTTTTTTTTGTGGTATGGAAAAAACTCTTCTTATGAAAACAGATAACATCAAGTGCCTGAGGCCTTTGCCCTAGGTGTCTCGAAGGGAAAGGCACTTAAAAAATGTGCAAACCAGCAGCCCAAACCTCCCACAGTGCTGAAAAGAAGACTAAATATTCTTAAGGAAATATTGGGTTTGATCCAATTCCTCCAGAAGCACTTACCAAACCCACTTCCACATTTTCAGGCACTGTTTTTGGGAGCTCAGCATTTAGGTACTTTGAATGAAAACAGCATGGTCAGCTGGACCACCTTATGTGAACATTAATTTCTATTCACTGGATGTGAATCTATTTTCCCTGTGAAAAATACCTGTAGAGGCTCCACAGGAGCCATGTGGAATCACACTGCTCTAAAGCCAGAGGAGAGTCCAGCCTCTAAGATGCACTTCCCTTTACAAAGCATGTGCTATTAATTAACTATGAGAAATGGCTGCTCATTTGCTTTTCAGCTGCATGAAGATTAAATGTTTCTTAACTCAGCATCAGCCTCAGCTATCTCTCTTCAGATTTGCTCCATGAAGCTGTCCACAAAGCACAGGGGAAATGGTGGATGAGTGTGGGCAGCGGGGATGACTGAAATAGAGTGAGCCATGCTGAAGGGAGATGAAATTAAAGGAGAAACCATCCATATGCCAGAGGAAGAAAATCCATCATATTTCATGAATTCTGAACAGGTCATCTTCAAAGAGAAGGATTCTTAGAAAATAAAATGGGTTCTTATTTTACACACACAGAGACCATGGCATTCACAGGCAATCCACAGAACACTTCTTTTTTTAATATGGTATGGAAAAGAGATCAGCAGCACAGCAGAGGTGCCCAGACATAGGGGGATTTAGATACCAGCAGACCAAAGGGATTCTGATTTCCCACTCTGCTGCTTGTCAGCACTTCAGGCCAATGTGACTTTCTGTCCTGGCCTCTTTCCTGTAGTCCTTATACACTTTGAAATACTGAGGATGAGACTGGAGCATCTTAGGAAATGCAAATAGGAGATGCGATGTGCAATAGTTTGTAAGAGTATCATATCTTGGATGTGCTTTGTCTAAGAAAAAGGCAGATTTTTTTTCTTGGAGCCACCCTAAGTAATAAATTGATGCTAACAGCACAAATGAGTTCTTGTGTGGTTTGGAAGCCATAAAGACTCTCAACCACTAGACTGGTCCAATTCCTCCTGTTCTTTGCTTTTGGTCTAGTAAATTGAAAGGCCGCTGCAGATGTTAGTACCACAAATATTCATCTTCTACTCAGAAACTGAACCTTTTTTATTTGATGATTTCTTCAAATGAACATGGTTTTTCATAAAGAAGAGGAAGACCATCAAGCTTCTGGAAAAGGTTATCAGCTTCTTCAAATAGGCCCCAGTGAAACTGCTGTTTTCCTAGTAAAATATCTCCCCCTTTTTCCCTCTCTCTCTTTTCTTTAAACATTTTTCACATGTTACCAAACCTCTCTATCAGGCTGGTATTTCTTCAGGTAGAGCTATTTCTTGAACTAGTCTCCCCTTTTAAATTGCACATATTTTCTCTATATTCCCACTGCTTCCTAGGCCCATGTGCTGCCCATCAGAGCTACTCCCTCCAGTTGCCTCACAGGCAATGTACCAAATCATCAGATGACCAAAGGTCACATTAGCTCCTTAGACATTCATGCACAGCTCTTCAGTTGCCGAACTCCACTGTCTGTGGAGAACATGCCTTGGAATGTAGAAAAGCAGAAAACACACAGCTATGGAGAAAAGGGACCCACAGGGACCAGTGCAGCATCTCTGAAACATAAGAAAAAATTAATCTTAGAATGAAGATGAATCTTACACAAAAATGATTCTTACAATGAATCTTAGCTAGAATAATTTCCTTTGCAAGGAGCAAGGTTTTTCTTATGCAGATATAGTGTAATCAACTTGAAAGCCTCTGGTTTTTTGAGTCATCTTCATTTCTAGCTACTGGTTACAATAAGCTTCTTTTCAGCAGGCAGATCCCCGCAGCATTACTGCATACTCTAGCAAGGGGAATGGCTGGAGGTAGCAGCTTCCAGAAGTAGCACCTATGACAGAAATTTGGAGGTCCGGGAACTGTTGGACAAAACTTTAAAGCAACCTGATTTAGCAGTGCTTCATCTGACACAGGGAAACCTGTATAATTTTATGTCTGCTTGCTGTATGTGGTGAAGTGTTTATGCCCTTAATTCATTTCCCAGGAAATGAACTGGGGAGCATAAAATCCCCTGGAATCAGGCTAGCAGCAGTCAATTGGCAAAATCCCATGAGGTCCATGTACTGGGAGAAACCCCCACTGCCCTTCATGAAGTTCCACTGATGGTTTTAAGTGCTGACTCAAAATTTGAGCACTTTCAGTTGCTGCTGGATTTAGTGGTAAACAAGGGTGCTCATGATCACCCAGCAGCATGTTGGTTGAGAGCAAACAGCAGAAACTATGCAACTTGCAGCCTTTCTGAAGAAAAATAAGTGTCATGAGCCACTTATGTGGAAAACAAGTTGCCCAGCTCCGCAAATAGTTAGACCTCCTGCAATCAGCACAGTGAGAGACTCACTTAATGGGTAAGATGAACTCTTTATTCCAAATCATTATGTTTTGGGTCCTGCTTTTTGGTTTTGAATTTCTGAAGGACTATGAAAACTCATCTCTGAAAAATGTCTACCACAAAATGAACAAAACCCCCATAAAGATTCTAATCCTCCTACTTAATATGCGCAACAGAGGGTGCTGTGCTGTGGGTCTGAACAGGAATATTAGCCACTCCAAACTATATTTAGATTGCCAACAAAAAGTAAAAGGCAAAATGTCTTCATGTAGATTCCTGCCTCCTTTTAAAAGGAAAAAACCATCATCATTCTAAAACTGCAGCTGAGCAAAAAGGGGGGGGAAGCTAAAAAAAAAAAAGAAACAGTGAATTATGTGATGTGGTGTTTTTACCAACTGTCTAAATAAAGGTTTAGTGAGTCACTGTGGAAAACAGAAAATCTTTATTTTAAGAGCTGCAGTTGAAGAGTTTTGTATGAAAAATCTTCCCTTAGGTTTGTAACTTAAACATTTCCCATCTGCTCTTGCCTTCCTCGTCTGCATTTACAGTAAATCTGAGATTTCCTTTTTCAAAAAATACATTTGAAAAAAAAAAAAGTACAGATTTGGCCAACAGTGTTTGTAGAGATACAGAGAAATCTAACTTTGGGTGCCAGCATCTAAAATGATGTTTTCCTTCTGGTGCATACTATAGGCAAGAAATTTTCTGCTCTGGGCTCTGTGTTAGCTTCAAGTTCCCTGTAGGATTTTCTGGTTTCTGGAAGAGGAAGTGACATGGAAGCTTGAATCCTGATTAGGTAGGGTACCCATTTGCCAAATTTTAGGGAAAGAAAATAAAGATTGGTCTCCCTGGGATCAGGACCAGAATCCATTGAAGCTGATGGGAAGATCCCAGGTGCCTATGGAGACAGCTGCATGGTGGAGCAGTGAGAACCTCTGCTCCATGTCCCCTGATAAGCTCATTGCCCAATCACATGCCTTGCTTGCAGTTACCATGGCTGGAGAGCAATGCCAATCCCTCAACACAGAGGGTGGGATGCACATCTTGTTGCTCTCATATCCTCATGAGTAGAATAAGTTTTTTTTTCCTTTTCTTAATATACTCTCACACAAAGAGGTTTCAGGTCATGGTTTTGAATTAAATCCAGAGTAACTGCACCAGAGACAATTTATTTTTTCTTGGTGGAAAACAGGTAGAAATGGTAAATCAGGCCCTTTAGTGCTGTCCCTGAGAGGAAGGGTGGCTCACAAAGCATCACCTCTGGGTGTATTATTGGGGTCTAGCCATGCCTGGTCATCAGTATGGAGGCAGAAGTGACTTACTCTTCAAGGAAAACCTGCGAGGAAGGGATGCAAAGGCAGGATACTTCACCCACTCCCAACTTGTATTTCTGTCTCTGACTCCTGTTATTAATGAACTCATTCACTTTCATAAAAACAACTACACAAGATCTTCTAACCATATCTATAAAACTATTTAATGCTCTTTTCGAAACAAGGCATCTTACAGCCATAGTAATTGAAGTTTTACTAGACCTTTAAATGAGAAGCAGCTACTTATTAAGTTTTGATATGGTGAGCTGATTAGACAAGTTAAACATAAAGGCACAATTTATGCATAGTCTATAACCACATGTGCATGTAGTGCAGTTCTTACACTGGTGTTTGGCACTCACTGCAATAGGAAATCCTGCTAGGTACACAGTTTTATGCCACTTACAGGTTACAAGTAGTAAAGCGAAAAATGCTGGGTTTTACGGGAAAATAATATTCATAAATCTCCAGCACTGAATTGCAGTATAACTCAGAGCTGTCTTTGTTTTGCTGCTGCTATGAATTCAATTCTGTTGCCAGTGCAGAAACAATAAACACAAAGACCAAAGTGGAAACCACTCCCCTTGCATTTGGCAAGTGCTTATATCCAATTTACAGCTGGACTCTGAAAACGGCTTCTGAAACAGTGCTAATAACAAAGAAGTTCCCACAGCTGCTCATTTTTTGCCTCCTAGCAAAGTGAAGCAGTCCATTGTGTACAAGTTAAAGATTTCTTCTAATGTCTTACCTGGTTTTCCCAGTTCATCTGTCTCTGTTCTGTACCTCTTTTGATGTGAATCATATTTGTTTGCCTTTTGTCTAATTAGGCAGCTCGCTTAAGGTGCTGTGTTTTAAAGAGCTCTCCCTTATAGAGTTCTCACAATGGAGACACTATGCTGCCTAAACAGTCCTCTGAACTTAGCTCCTCCTGATCTGGTGTAATTATGTTTTTGCCAATTTATTTGGTTATTGTCATGTGCCAAATTCAGGATCAGTGCTCTGCTGTGACCATACAACAGTTTTGTTATTTTAAGTATGTAGGTTTTTACCACCATTGTCATTAGTGGAAGGATCTCAAGGAATTCAAATGATTTAATTTGTTGAGGTGCATCACCCACATGTAAAATAGTCAGAACAGCCACATTTTGTCAGATCTAGGTTGATTACAAAATAGCACATGTCAAGAACAAAGTTGGCATGTGCTTTCATTGCACTGTGCTTGTATGGCCCGCATTGTAATAGTGACACTGAGCTGCTGTGTGGGCATTTCCACTCATGCCTTTATAACTGGATTTAAAGGTTACTCAGAAACTGATTCTTGAAAGACCTCACACATGCAGAACATTAGAAACCCCAGCAGCAGTGTGGACTGTTTGTGTGCTTAAGTACCTTGCTGACTCAGGGCCATAATGAGTGGAAGAGTCAGGACATTTGAAGAACAGTTACCAAAAATTAATCATTTATTCTGCCTCTGACATAAGAAGATTACCCCAGGAAACTGGAAGGAATATCTTCCCCCAGCAGCATTGAACAAACAGCAATTTTCTTCTAACACAACAAGCATTGGGCAATATTCAGCTGCAGACTAATAGCCTTATCTGGTGTGAGGAGCCTTATCTGTGATTTGTTAGCATGGTGTGATGCTGCCACTAAAATGTTGCACCACAAAGTAACAACACCAACTGGCTTAAAGGGAACTATTTTTAACTTACACTGATGTAAGCAAGGAAAGAAGGAGGCCTTAATTACACTTACCTGAACTAGTTGTGGGTTTCAACCTTCTTCAAACGCTCAGTAGAGGTTTGGGACCTATAGAGTGAATTAAAGTCTCTCCACAACTGGTTTGCTATTCTTCTATACCTCCTGAAGTCTCACTGGAAGTAGTTCACAAGCCCCAGATGCTCCTGGACTCAGGCTGAAAGATTTTTGCTTTGAAAGCATCAGAAAGTCTTTAGGAAGAGCAAGTGAGCTGTTGGGATCTCATGTGGACAATAAAGACTTTGAATACCCTTATTTTAAATATTTTGAATAATATGCCAGCATAAAAAAAAAAATCCTTTTGAACCGAAACTGAGAATTGCTATCTTGAAATAATAAAAGATTTCCTCAAACTGCAAAATTCCAGTATGCACAAGAGAAATGGTTGTGTTTTCTTTAAATATGATGTTCTGGGCATTGCTTGGCACTTTGCTACTTATAGTCTTTCTCAGAAGAACAAAATGTAATAGTAAAATGTACCAGAGTGATACTTTGAAGGCGAGCATATATATTTCTTTATTTCTTAGTTCTAGCACAGTCACAATTTTATAGTTTTCTACTTACTAGCTTATATCTGAACACAGAAACTTATATAAATTCAAAACACAATCAGGTAGAATATGAAATAAATATATAAGATAAACTATTGTGAATATTTTAAATACATCTCTTTGAATTGTATCATTTATTTATGAGTGTTTTCTAGTTAGCTCAATAAGCTCCTTAATAACTGTGAGCTGAAGACCAGGTGAAGCAAAGGGACTGATGGAAGATCTCTTCACATCTGCATTCAGCTCTGCGCTATTTAGGCATGCAGAGCGTTGCTGCTGAGGAGAGGCTCCACAAATGTCCAACAGAAATTAAAGTTACTCATATGGGACTGGTCTGTTGGGAGCTCCAGGGTATTAAAATTCTCATTCCCTTCTACCCTGTTTTTCTGAGTGTGGTTAGCCAGCATGCCACTCTTAGGGGGATGAAGGCTGGAAATAACCTTTCCACCTACTACTACTGTGAGCTATTCTGCCTAAACCCACCCCTGTAAGATTACTTAGAAATCAGCAGTCCTAAGAACTAGACTTCTGTCACACACTGAACTGAAAAGATTTGTCCTCCAAGCAACATCTTACATTCTAATTTTAGGTTTTTAGGTTCATTTACAGTTGTCAATACTGATCAGTAAACGAGAGCATGATTTAGCGTTTGCCTGTCTGAAAATCTGGGATTTTTCTCCATTTAATTTTGATAAGCAAGGATTGATGGGTGTTCTTTTAGATTACCATTCTAACAGAGCATTTTGAGTCTGGGTAAGACAGTTTCTTACATTTTTTTTGTTCTATCTGTAGGTTCACCACCAATACCCAGAACATTGTGGGACTGCCTCTTCACCCAAATGTTTTATTGGATGACAAAAAGACAAGTAAGAGAAATGTCCTGATAAGATCTCCTGGGATTGACTGCTACATGGAAATTATATCCATTGTATTAAAAAAAGGTCTGTGCAGTCAGAGGTTGTCACATCAACTTATTTCATGAAGTATGTTTGATGGTAATCTGAATAGGAACTTCTTTCTTTGATTTGAACTTCAGTAAATGTGTTCACTGGATTTTCTATGATCTAAGTGCAGAATGGGTCCAGCTGTGGTGGTTAACTCCATCAAAAGATTATCAAATTATGCTGGGAAGGCCTTTGTCTTCAGTAAAATAGTAGCTATGGTCCACAGTTTTCCAAGGGAGGCTTGTCTGAAGGGGTTTGCCTAAGGATGAAGACAAAGCAGAGTAATAGGAAAGCATCACTTACAAACATCACCTGTGAGCACATATTGTGTGTGTGCGCTGGTACAATTTGAAGTTTCCTTCATTTCAGTGCATTGGTCTCAGGAAGTGATTAAAGAAAGATAAGAGAGACGTAGAGGAAAGCAATTTTCAAAGCCAGCAGAGGCTTAAGCATAAAGTAACAGAGAAATAATGATATATTGTCTCTGACCAGATGAAGTTTCCTTCCACCCCTCAAGGCAAAACTGTAAATGCAGCAATAGTCATCTCTAAAGATTACCCAGCACACTTGGATAATCTGATTATTAGAAAGACCTGACCAGACCTCTTGTACAGCATAAGAGAACACTGGACCTTCTAGACATTCTGGTGATGCTGGACTGTCCCCTTGGATTTCCTAGCATGGTCCATCTGTGGCTAGTTAAACTTCCTTAGAGATTCAGCAATTATCCTAACCCAGAAAATCACCATTTCCAACACACAGTTTCAAATTTGCCTTCTCATCTTATTTGAAATCTGTGCATATAATTCTGAGCTGGCCTTCTTTTTATCTTTTAGTCATCCACCCTTTCCAAAATTAAAACTTCTTCTGAAGAGAAGCACACCAATATCAGGTACTCTGACTCCATGCACACCTACGTGTGTGTATGTGTAAAATTCAGAAACGCCTTACAGCAAGTAACAAACTATAGATAGGGGAAATATTTTTTTGATAGAAGCCAAGCTTGATAAAAGGAGTGCACACTGTCGTGCCTGAAAGTATGGTATTAATAATTAAGCCATGCAATCATTACCTCAGGATATTATTTCTTAAATATCTCTTGCAAAGGCAATACGATTACATATGAATTATATCAATTTTCCACCAACAAAAAAAAATCCACAGAAATAGGAATTGAATTACACTGTCCAATTTGCTGTAAAGTTCATTGTACGTGAAGAAATTAATCAAAGCTACCACCACCTATTTTTATGGGAACATAAAATGATGTGAACTTCCATTTTTAATAAAGATGCATAGCTCTTTTATGAAGACTGACTAATAACGCTGTAATGAACTGAAATGTTACTGATACATTAAGAATGAAAATTTTGAGGGATGTGTTTACTGAGTCTCTTGTTTCAAGCCAACCAATACTTCCATTTGAATCTGTCTATAAAGGAAAAATACTAACAATAAAGTTGATGCGAGCTCTGTGTAAATTTGTCTCCCACATATATAAACGGCCAGCAACATTCTTTTTATCTAGCTGCTTCCACCTAAATGATCCCTCAGACAGACATGGGCTGTATTCTCCAGCAATCTGAGATCTTCAGATGTTGTCCAGACATCTCTGTGTTGCCGCAAATGTCCATGAGTGGATATTCCCAACCTAATTCAAAAGGCTAAGAGACAATGAAGGAATTTTATTAGGTTCCAAATTCGAGAGGATTGTGAGCAGTGACATGCCTATACATTTTCTGTGCAGTATAAAGGCTTTTAATCAGGGAGGCTGTCTCTCCTTCCCACAGAAGAATGCTAATTAATTAAAGTAATATGATATTAATTGAATAATTGGTAAGCTAATTTATTTTGACTGTGCTCACATAGCTTTTGCTCTTAGGTTTTTGGTTTGTTTTTTTTTAACAGTCTAAGAAGTTATGCAATTGTCTGGAATATTTGCTGAAACAGTGTTTAAGCATGTAGTGGAAAATAAGTGGGAATATCTCAATCACAGCAGAGGGTTCTCAGAGTGCTGTTTATCTGGCCTGAAAGTAAGCATTGCTTTCCTTTCTTTTGGAGAACAAAATTGAAACAGAGGCAAAATCTGGGGTAAGCAAATTTTTGTGGGTTGGGTTTTTTTTTGTAAGTTTCATTTTTGGGGTTTTTTTTCTTCTGAGCAGTCATTCAGCCAGTTAACTTTGTTCACCAGGTGTTTTTTCATTTCTCACAAATGACTGTCTAAATTAGAAACTGTCAGAAGTTTTCTTAGTTGCTAGAATTCATCTGGAGGAAATCTTCAAAGCCTTTTATCATGGGTGGTCCTTTGCTTTGCCTCTTCTTAACCCTTGTTCTAGTTAACATTTTTTTTAAAAGAAACTAAGAGCAATGTTTCATAACTGTGAGAGGTAAAAAGCTAATGAATAATAGAATTGTTAGTAATAGATAAAGGTGGACTTCTTGATTATATTTACTAAATTAACTTAATCATTAGCATTTTATGTGATACTCAGAGACATCATATGATGAGTCAGGGAATTGACTTGTTTACTTGTCTTTCTCAGCTCTGTGAATCTGAGCATCAATCAAATGCTAGAAATTTGCTTAGCTAGAGGAGTGATTACTCACTTTATGAACTCTTTTGGACCACTGCTGCAGAGGAACAGTATTTCAGGAGTGTCATCTACTCCTCTCTTGCCCCTACCTCCAACTGCCTCATTCTAAAAATGCCCTTTCTGTGGATCCTAAGAGGGACCACATGCATCGTCTTAAGACCACTAAACTACAGAGATGGCAACAAGAGAGAAATACAGTGTTCCAGCTGGATAATCACCAAGCAGTCTGATTCACTTAGTCTAATGTTCCCAGTCAGAATCTGGCAATGAAATAAGCATGTAGGAGGTTGCAAACTGATTAGTTTTAGTTAAAATAATAGAAAGATCCAAGCCATGGACCTCAGATTTGAGCTTCTTTAATTTTTTTTCATGAGAAAGGATATCTGATTAAATCTTATTCTTAACCTGTCCCTCTGGCTTTTAGGCTGATTTGAATTCAAAGCCACATGGATCTGTTTGGCTGTTTCTAGAAAACTGCTTTGCAAATTGACGGTCATTTTGTCAATCCATACCCATAGCTCATCTCCAGAAGCCCTCAGGTCTGGATTTGTTCTAGGACTTAATATTGTTGCACCAGCCTACCTCTGGGACAACATCCCTCTTGGTCCTCATTGCTACATTTTTCTTACTATCACTTGGTCAGTTTTAGAAGTCTGGACTTATGTCAGTATTTCATCATTCCAGGTGCTGGACATTTTGTGACATCCCAACCACAGAAGGTTACTTTTTCCCATCAGGGAGCAATAGACGCTGTAAATAATGTTGAAAAATTTTGGGGCCAGCAATAAGGAGACTAATAATACTAATACTAATACTAATACTAATACTAATACTAATACTAATACTAATACTGCTACTACTAATAATAATCTTGGGGTCTCCTAAATCAATATTAAGGCTCCACAGGTGCTGAACAGCATTTCTGTGCAGAACCTTGGTGGCAGCTGGCACCAGCTGGAATCCCATTTCCTGCTTACCAGAGCTTCAAAGCACATCATTACATGTAGAAAAGAGGGAGAAATGTTGTTTGTCTTCTAATTTCTCCTAAAATCTTATGTATTTGTCTAAAATGTGCCATTAAAAAAACTACCACTGATTTAAATAAAAAACAAGAAAATAAAATCCAACTGATTAAAATAATGCCTATGTGCATAGAGGCATTTATCAGATTCACTGATATATATTAAAAGGTCTTTCTTTCTGCTGAGCTGGGAGTGAAATATTTTAAAATGTTTCTTTGTAAACAGAAAATCCGTGATTAAAATTAATGATTTATTCCTTTAAAGCCAGTGTGGAATCTATCTCTGGCAAGATAAGATGCACATTGTCTTCTATCTGCATATTGCCATGTAACTGTGCAATATCTGGCAGTGAATATGGAACAAAAAATCAGTTTTGCCTGTTTTCAAGAATATCTCCTGAGTCTGAGATATGTCTCACTTGTTTTTCAAATACTGCAACAAGTAATTTAAGCTCTGTGTTCAGAGAAAGAACTTGTCTCTCTGTGCGTGGTGCATGCATACATCTGCATTACCTGATTGGCATGATTTTTTACCTGTTTTAAACAGAAAGATTGCAGTTCTCCTCCAGTGTTCCCCCCTCCCACTCCACCCCCAAGGAAATGATCATTAAGAGAGTCCCTGATTCAGAGCTCAAATCACGAGGAAGTGTTGACCACACTCCAAGGCCCAGATACTCGTAAGGTTTTAAGGTTCAACTTTCTCCAAAGATTTGTGAAGACCTGAAAGTCTGGATATTACCAGAGAAGTCCTCAGTTCTGCATTTATGAAGAATATTAAGCTTTTGGAGAACCTGCCAAGAGTCACTACCAGATGCTGGCCTGGATCAAACATGTATCTTGTAGATTTGTATTTTCTATGCCCCTGGAAAGCTGCAAGTTGAGAAGATCACAGAACAGCTTAGGGTGGAAGGTGATTCTGGAGACCAGGTATTATAACCCCCTGCTCAGTCAGGGTCAGCTCCTCAGGCTCAAGTCCACTTGAGTTTTGAGTGTCTCCAAGGATGCAGACCTGACTACTTCTCTTGGCAACTTGTGCCAGTGTTTGATTGCTGTCACAAGAAAAAAATAGATTTTTTAAAATTTAGGTGGAATTTCCTAACAAGTGTTTCAGCTGTCCCGTTGCCTCTTGTCCCATCACTGGACACCACTGCGAAGAACCTAGCTCCTTCTGCTTTAATCCCAGTACTGGATTTGTACACATTGATAAGACTTCCCTTGAGCCTCTTCTTCTCTGGGCTGAACAGGGCCACCTCTCTTAGCCTCTACTCACATGCCAAATGCTTTGAGTCCTTAATTTACCTTAGTGACCCTTCACTGCACTTAAACTCCTCTGTGTCCTTGTCTCTCTTGCACTGGGGAGCCCAGGACTGGACACAGAACTCCAGATGACGACTCCTCACTAGCGCTCAGTAGAGGGGAAGGATTATCCCCTTTCCACCTGCTGCTTGAGCTCTTTTTGATGCATCCCAGGATGCTGCTGGCCTTCTTTGCTGCAAGGCTGCATTGCTGGCTCATAGTCAATTTGTTCACCAGGGTTCCATGGATCATTTCTGCCAAGCTGTTTTCTTAGATGGTCAGTGCCCAAGGTGTACTGGCACGTGGGATGACTTTGTTTTTCCCTTGGTTGAACTTCACAGGTTTCCCATTGACTCATTTCTACAGTCTGTCAAGGGTTGCTCTCAGCCTGCCCTGAACAGCAGCACAACCATCCAGTCTTCCACCCAGTTCTCCCAGTTATGTGCCATCTGTGAATTTGCTGAATCTGTTGTCAGTCATCAATGAGAGGGTTACAGAGTGCTGGTCCCAGTGTTAGCACTGGAGTTGGCTAGTGACTAAGGACTGACATCAGGCTGCTGATCACACCTCTTTTGAGCCCAGGGCTTCAGCCATCTTTCAAATCACCTCACCCTCTTATATGTTTAACCCATACACCACCAGGCTGTCTGTGAAGATGTTGAAAAGAGACAATGTCAAAAGTCTTACTAAGATAAACCACATCCATGGCTCTCCCCTCACCCACAGGCTTTCCATCTCATCATGGAAGGCTATCAGGTTGGTCAGACACAATTTCCCTTTGATAAATCTGTGCTGACTGCTGCTGATCACCTATCTTTCAAGTGTCTGGAAACAGTTTTCAGGATTAGCTGCTCCATCACCTTTCCAGGGATCAAGGCAAGGCTGTAGCTGCTTGGATTCTTCTTGCCCTTCTTGAAGACAGGAGTGACATTTGCTCTCTTCCAGTGCTCAGGAACATCCCCCTCGATCACCATGACCTTTCCAAGATAATTAAGAGCAGCCTTGCAAAGACATCCAACAACTCTTTGGTGCATCCCATAAGGGCCAATGGAATTGTGTCCAACCAGTTCCTTTAAATGTCCCCTAAACTACACCAAGTAGTTCCTAAACTACACTAAACTTCCTTGTTCCAGACCTTCCAAGGTAAAAAACCCCAAAACCTGATGTGAAGAAGGCATTGGTTACCTTGGCCTTTTCAGTGTTCTTTGTTACACGGGCCCCATCCCATTTGGCAGCAGTCCCCCATTTTCCCCAGGATTTCCCTAGCAGCTGGTATGCCCTGTGCTACAGCAAAGCATGGCCCAGCGTGCCAGGGCCCAGCACTTATTCCAGCTACCTATGAGCGCTACTTATGGAAATAAACAGGACACGACAGAAGCCAGGGCTGGGCTCTGTGCTACCTTCTGCACCTCGGGATTTCAAGCAGCGTGTGCAGAAGTGCACCAGGAGCTGCAGAGGCAGACTTTGAAAGTCCAGCTGCGAATTTAAAGTGATATGA
This sequence comes from Haemorhous mexicanus, assembly GCF_027477595.1. Lineage (NCBI taxonomy): Eukaryota > Metazoa > Chordata > Aves > Passeriformes > Fringillidae > Haemorhous > Haemorhous mexicanus. Next base: position 100,038,364 of record NC_082341.1, on the reverse strand, counting down.
GCTCCAGCTTAATGAAACTGTATTTTCTCCTCTATGACAGATATTTTACCTTTCCCTTTGTCTGCCCTGTTCCTTGCCCTAAACTCGACTTGCTCCGACAGGATGCGTCCTCAGTTAGTCAGTCATTCCCTCAGGCAGGGTGAGCTTCTGCTGCTCCATTTTTGGCAAAATCCGCAGCACAGATTTCTAAATGTCTTGTATTTATTTCATTGCATTTTTCTGTGCCTGCGCACAAAACCTTATGTTTGGTGAGTAAACAGTAGGTAAGCATTTTTCATAGAGACTTTTTATTTTTTAATAAACAAAGTAATTTTCTCAACTAGTTCCTTTCTTACTCTGCTTCATAATATTCAGAGGAAATAGATGGTCTGTTTCAACATCAGGGAACTGGAGGGATAAGAATAGAGACAGCAGTGTGGAAGCAATGGGTCCCTCTTCTGCCCATATGGTTCAGGTTTGCATTTTGGCTGGCACGATAATGTGATTGCTGGCAGATCGAATGTTTAGTCTCCAGAGCAAATAGCAGCCAATGAGTTGGGGTGTAATGTACATGTGGAGATGTTCATAATATTCCACACAGGCTGAACCTACAGCAGGAGTGAATTCAGCTGCAGTGAAAACAGAGATGCTGCATGAATCCTTCTGTCAGCACAGCAATGGCATTTCCAGGCTTTTGCGTTTGGGAAGAGGAGGAATGTGCCTCTAGGGATGGAAAACGCCACCAGCCTAGGATTCTCTTGTGGCAGGAATTTCTGACTTGCCACATAGAAGGTGATGCATTCTGATGAGCCTGAAAGTTACATTTCATCACTGCTTTATCACCCGATGAATCATTACAGCAGATGAATGTTAATTGTAGCTAAACAAATGGGCATGTCCTCTCTACCCCCAGACAGCTGCTACTGCTGTAAGACATTAGGCAGAGGGTGCAAAGTGCTTCTGGATGGAAGGGAAGTGCTACCCGTGCCTCTGGAGCTACATTTCTGCAGTGTAATGAAATGCCAGGTGTGGAAGAGTGTTTGGATAGGAGCAATTTCCATTTGCTCTGTGGTTTGCACTGCTCTGGGGACATGCACAGTGCAAAGATTCCTTAAGTGGTTGTTTGCTCACGGGCAGGAAGATCTGCATGGGAACAGAGGTGGCTTAGTCATACACCTCTGGTGTATGCTTAGTCATACACCTCCGGGGTATACATTGCACTGGTGTCCCTGGGGTTGAGAGGGTACCCAGCACTGCTGGATAAGGTGCCACTGGCATGGTGTGAGAGGCTGCTGAACCTGGGCACCAGGCAGAGTGATGCCAGCAGCAGTCCTTGGTTGAAGGGCTCTTTCTCCCTGGCAAACAAACTGATAGGGCAGTTTGGGGTGTTTTCTTCCGGCAGTTTGGGGTGTTTTCTTCTTGGCTGACCTAGTGACAAACATTCTGCAGCTAAGGCACTGAAGCCTGGGTTTTCTGATAATGACTTGAATGACTTGAATTCTCCTTCTGCTGTTATAGGAACCAAAGCAAAGTATATTGGGGTACCCCATTTCCCCCATTTCCAGTTTCTCCTCAACAGGAGACACCTGGGAGACAGTAACCTGCAAAATTGACATTTCCAGGCCATTGCAGACCCTCTGTCATATGATCTGTTTTGAGGAATGCAGCTGCATGGCAAAAGAGGGAGGTAACCAAGTAACCAGATGGGAAGCTAAGATCTCAGACCTGTTCTTCCAGCAGGACATTTTAATACTTGGGAAATTTCATGGCTGCAACAGAAGGAGACAAGTCAGAAAAGAAAAGAAAAAAAAGTGCTAAAAGCTAGGGGCAGATATGGGTAAAATTTAGCCATCTGAAAGTTAGATACAAGCATTTTGGTGTACAAGAGCGAGCATCTGTAGCTGGCTTTAAAATACAAAATCTACATTCTGTAGGGCTGAAAGAGAGCTCTGCCCCTGACAGGGGCACCTTGCCATCAATGTCATTCTGATGGCAGCAAACACGTAACACACGGTGTGTCATTCTCAGTATGTGGGGCTGTCTCCACAGGATTCCCCACCTGGAACGATTTCCTGGGGACTCTGGTTGTGCCACGGGGAGCTGGTCACTGCCTTGGAGGCTTCCTTCCCCCGGCTTACCTTGTCTGGCAGGTATCTCCCTCAGCTCAGCTGTTGATGGCAAGTGAGAGGAGGGGAGCGAGGAGATCCTCACAGACAGTTCAAACGCAGACTAAGAGGCATGTGTTGAAATGTCGTCAAAGTAGCAGGAGTTCATTTTATTGAGGAATACATATAATAAAGATAGAACAAAGGGACTGAAATGGTGAACAGATGGGCGGGTGTTCTTCGGTGGCTCAGGAGCTGTGTGAACATGCTGGTTTATGCCCTCCCCCTCTTTCTGCCTTTTTTTTTTTTCCTTTGGTTTGGTTTGCTTTAGTTTTGATGCATCAGGGTAGGATGTGAGACGATATGCCAGTATATGTCAGAAACTTGGGGAAAATAAACCCCCTTTTTCTAACATCAAACTACTGCTATCAATAGGAACAGCAACTGTTCAAAATTTGTTTCAGAGCTGCCAAGAAGTGAACATTCATAGGAGAGAGAGAAAGAGAGAGAGAGAAGGGAAAAAAATATTTTTCCCTGCTGTTTGCAAGGTGGACACAAATGCAAGCGGTAGGAGGCTGACAACTTGACACATGTCTAATAAATCTAAAGCATGGGAAAAAAGTCAACAATTCACTGTACAAGAAAGCATTACCAGGATAAAAAAGTACAATCCAACAAACTTCTCACTTAAAAATATGTTTATTCCCAAATCGGTGAGGAACATATATATTAGAGCCTCAATTTCTCTTCTCCTCCTCTCCGGATGTTCCTTTTTTCCGAATTTCTTTTTTTTTTTTTCAACCGGGAGCACGTTAAGTCCTGTGCTGTGGAAGCTGAGGTTTGCTGCATTATAAATGAAGAAGGTGCAAAAGCCGAGTCCAGCGAGCAGATGTTGGGAGCTCAGCGTGCTGGTGACAAAGGGCTAGAGTGCAAGAAGCTTCCATCGCACGTCTGTTCTTCAGCACAGAGCAGGCAAGGTTTTAATTTGACAAGTTGGTTGGGTGCAGGGAATTCACAGATCTCGGTGAAAGCCAAACAGATTTGGCCACCTACTGCATGGCCACATTCAGCTGAAAGGGGTAGCAGTTGTGGAAATGTCTCCTGCTCCAGCCGCCAGACACCACGCACACCACGGGGAGCCTCGAGGAGGCTTGTTTACCACAGGCAGCAAATTCCTTTAAAAGGAAAGAAGGGGAAAAAAAGAAGTGGGAGAGGGAAAAAAAAAAATCATGCTTCTGTTATCAAAATAATTAGGCATTTTTACTTCAGGTTGCTGGTTGTTTATTTTTTAAAGCTCTTCATCCTCTTGTTTTTTAATAGTTGGTATGTTATGAAATGCAAGAATGAAAATGAATGCCAAAACTAATGGAAATTTTCCTACAAGCCTCATGTAAACAGAAACATCAGCATTAAAGTTATGAATCTTAATTTGTGCCACTGAGCTAAAATTTGTATCTTACTGCATTAAAGGAATATAGACATACAGCACTGTGTAGTGTCTATGTGCAATAGAGAAAACTGACATGGTCTCTCCAATTTATGGGGAAATTGACATAATTTTGCAAAAAAAAAAAAAAGAAAAAAGGAAAAACCACTTGTGAACTGGATTTTGCATAATGGGATTAATTTGGTTGACTGTCACATCAACTGTGCTGCAGAATGCAAGTTAATCACAACATTGGTCTGATTTAAAAGAAGAACGAAGGAAAAGGAAAAAAGAAAAAAAAAAGAAAGGTATTTTCTTCCTCTCCTCAATTATTGTTTCATTTTAAGATGCCTTTTTACCTTTCTTTCTTTTCTGTGGTAGCTCTGGCAGACAAGGCTAGTGTATATTTGCAATGGCCACCTCAATAGTCTTTTCTTCCCTCCCCCCGTGTACTCTTCACAGTAAAGCGGTGGAAAAAATATCAATAGCTTTTGCAATCCACGCAAAACTGCTTCCATGGCATGGCACAACTGTGTTTGATCAGCGTTTAGGCTGATCAACAGAGCCAAAACAACTTTAAATATTTTGTCATATGGACCTCCCTTGTTGCCTTTTTTCCCACTTACCACCCTCCCTGTGAAAGCCACATTCAGCATTGGGCTCTCCACTGAAGCAGCCCCACCAAACCTTTTCCCCACCTCCATCCCTGCTTGTGGCAGTAGCAGCCTTGTTTCTCTGGCATCTGTGTATAAGTTCAGAGAGAAAAGCAAGCATATGTCAGTTATTTTGTGGCTAATTTCTGTCCGTTTTTCCAGAGGTATGGGATGAAAGAATTAAATCAACCTTCTTACTGGCTCTCACATTGTATTCTTGGCGAAGGTACTGAAAACAGAGACAGCACATGTACATGACACATCACTTAAGTCCTCTGGTTTCTATGGTTGCAGTAGATTTTGCTTTCAGGGGGCATCCTAGGAAGGAGATAATGCCGTGCAGTGCTTTGGGCACGGTGTGGTTGAAGAATTAGCTCTGGGAATTGATCGTACCGTGATAGCAGTGACAGAGAACAAGGAATCCGGGCTGCCGGGATGTCAGAGCAACTTGCGCTTCCAGGGGACGGTGTCGTGTCAGCGATTCCTGAAGGCCCTGGCGCCACACTGCAGCCGGTGACTGCTCCTCCATCCCTGCCTCCCTCGCAGCCAGCACGCTCCTCCATCCAGCGCAGCGCGCTGACTAGGTTAAACAATTACACTACACTAATTGGCCTGTGTCGGTCCTGATGAGAAAGTAAACAAATACTGCAGAGAAAAGCTGAGACAAATTGTATCTAATTAAATTGATGAAACAAAAAGTGACAATATTTTTCCCCAGGAAAAAAAAAAACAGGCAACTCGTAACATGACAAATATTGTGTGCTTGCAGCCATGTACCCTACCTGCTGAATTTCACACCTTTGCTTGGACATGGCTGTGCCAAGCAGGGGAGAACAGCAGTCTCCATTAGTGTCCAAACTGCTGGGATGCTGCTCTTTGCACACAGGGAGAAGGTTGGGGTTGGCTGCCACCATTCAGCCATTCCACCGATGCTGCTTGTGTGAGTGCCTGCATGTGAGTGCGTGTGTGTGTGTGTGTGTTCTGAGCAGGGTGGGTTGACAGCAATACTTCAGTCCAGGAAAAGAATCCCCCCTTCCCTCTTTGCCCACAGGCTAGCTGGCCCATTCCTGAGGCACGAGCCTCCCGATGGCTTCTTTTCACCCACCAAATTTCCTTTCTTGTTACAGCCACCATCTTGGCTGATCCTGGAGGTAGAAATCCCTGACCTCAGAGCTGAAATCATAAGGCACAGCATCTTGTATGAGAGAGCAGTGCTGTCTATCTGTAACTGGCATCAGTTTTTCTGTGAATTACAGCAACCTCTGGTACATTACCCGGGCATGAAAGCCTGGGAAGACACAGGTGAGTAGGTGGGAGCATTCTAGGTATGGATAAAACTTTTTCTTTGCATTGATCAAAAGAGAAAAAGCCAGGAAAAATACCATACAGTCTAAGGCTCTGCTGCCTCCTCTCTTCCTATCCCTATGTCAACGGCCTCAGTTACACAAAAAGTTACTAGTCCCATGTGCTTGCCAAGCCAGGGCAGAAACAGGGAAAAGCCTCCATGCAGCCCTCTTAAAATCAAGCTGGAGAACATTTTATATCACTTTGCTTTGGTGAGTTGGTGAATATGAGGACACATCCTTGATTCACCTGGGAAAGGATTATTTAAGCTTCATTACTTGGTAGGATGTTAATTAATAGGTAACCTCTGTTTTGGAGGTCATGAACACACAACATGACAACCAGAAATCTGGGGCCACTAAAATCTTCTTTCTCTGAATATCAGGGTAACCAGAGAAAAGGCACTAAGGGCAAGATCCAGCCAGCCACAGAAGCAGCTGCAATAGTGGCAGCTATGTATGTGGTTTACAGCTGAGTATTTCCCTCCTAATCCTCTGTTTCGAGTTGCTCAGAGCTTTCCAGATGCTTTAGTTATCAGGATAAAATGTTCCAGGCCTGGTATCTGGCAAAATTAATATTTTCAATAGTTCAAGATAAAAATGGTTCCATTATTCTTGAGTGGGAGAAAAGTCCAAAGATCAAGGAAACAGATTTTTTTTTTTTTTTGTGTGATTATTTTTCCTAATAGTTCATCTGCTAAGATCTCTGAGAGACCAGATTTGAGTACTGGCATGAAGCAGCCCTTGCTGAGAAGGTCGCTAGAGATTAGAACACATTGCAGCTATTGACCAGTGTGTTACAGGGACATTCCTCTGTGATCCAAAAAGGGTTATGAGTCCTTGGAAATTATCCAGTGGACTTATGTAGTTTATTTAGGAAAGCTGATCCTCCCACTCTCCCCTCACACATCCAGAATTTCTTCTAGTAATATTGGGAGCAAGCATATTCCTTGTTCAAGACTAATTTAGCTATAGAGAGATCCCAAAAGAAATTAGCAAGATGAACCAGACGACCCCTTGAGATCCCCTCTAGCCTAATTTTCCTATTGCCTAGTGTAAATGCACCTCTGATTCATACCCTAAGTCCCATATAAACTTCACATCACTTGTGTAAATCTGTTTTTCGAAGTCCACTGGTGAGCCACAGCACATAATAATATTACAGAATTAATGTTTGGTGTTTTCCCCTGTGCTCCTTCAGGTCGGTGCATGTTGAGCAGCCCACACTATGCAACGCATGTATGTTTTGTGTGTTGAAACTGCAGTAAATCCAGGGTGTGGTGTAACCCACTACTACTTGCACAGCTTGTAGAAGACAGGAGGGAAGCACTGTGCCCAGTGATGGCTGTGAATTGCCCTCTACATAAGGGACATGTTCATGTTGCCTTAATTTGACTCTGTTCTGCAAGGCAGACAGAGGAACTGGAGGAAGTGTTGCACCCCTTTCAGGCAGAAGGTGTATTCTGCATGAAAAACTGGGCAACAGCGAAGATGATCTGGTTCCCCACTCTGCAGACAGGAGCAAGCTAAAATAAAGCCACTGCCCCAGGCTCTCTTGTCCTTGCAGTAGCTACACTGCCTCTGTGAGCAACTAATAGGTCAATCACAGTTGAAATACACGTGGCTTAAAGAGGGCAGTTGTGAGGATTTCACATTAGTTCAGACAACCTGGATGGTAATTAGTGCTCTTCATACTTAGGTTCATGATGAACCCTCTCCAGCTGAAATCATAGGAGTGCTGCACCGAATTCAACAGTGGCCTTAGCAATCCAGGTCAACTGAAAATGCAGCATGATAGTAACATAATACATGCTAACAGAAAAATCGTGGAAAAAAAAATAAAGTAGTAGAGAGTATGAAACTAGCATGTCCATTTTAAAGGTGAATAGCTGAGTCACACAGAGACAAGAGTCCAAATTCCCAAAGGCAGGCAGGCAGGTAACTGACGAGAGAGTACTTGCCCAAATTGGACAGGAAGTCAATAACTGGGCTTAACTTTGATCTCCTGACTTGCAATCATCTTATGTTGCAAGTATAAAATCAAGCCTTTCCCCAGGGCTTCTCAGAAAAGGTGAGTTATTTCTGCCCCTCAGCAGACACTGGTGCAGTTCACCTGGCTGGACATCAGAGAGCATCAGCACCTGCAGCATCCCTCAGCCCATGGGATGGGGCAAGGAGGGCGCTGCGGGAGCCCTGAATCCCAGATTCACTTTGTGGGAAGGTTGGACGACTTCTGTGCAAGTAACTGACTGACTTGTTGCTAGGGAACAGTTGGGAGGCATGCTTTTGATCTCCCATATGCTTACTACTAATAAATAAACAAATAACAATAATTACAACAAACCCCAAGCCTGTTGTATCTCCAAGATTAATTAATGATGAAATACAGCTGAAATTCTGCAAAAGAAGGCAGCAAGGTGGGTTAGATTTCATATTTTCCTGCTGTGTATGGAAATGATGGTTGAAATTAACATTTTTTTTTCCTTCTTAAAATTTACCTTAGCTGGATCAGGTTAGTGGGAGGATTGGGGGAGTATTCCCTTCACAGACAGAGGATGAGAAGGCAGACAGTAAATCTCCCCATGCCAGTTTTACTTGCATCCAGTTTTTCCTGCCTAGTACAGTTAAGTTTTTTAGATACTTTACTTGCATTTCTAATTCAGTTATTCTTCTGAAATTTATTCAAAGGATTTATGCTTATGAAATTATAATATAATGCTGCCTATATGCCAATGAGCTGCAGGCAAAGAAAATAATTTTCTTCAATTTACAGTTATGAGGCTGGAAGAAAATGATGCCTTCTTATCACCTCTTTTTCTTTGTATGCCTCGGTATTTTTTTTAAGTCTTCAGAAGGCAGGAGCTGATGATGAATTCTTAAGCAGATCACACTGATAATTGTATTTCAGAACTGTCAACTCTGTGAAGACTGTCCACGGAGGTGTCTCAGTTCACTTGAGCTATTTGTGTCACTGCTTCTCCAGGAACTCAGCCCTCAATAAAACCCAAATCACTGGGGATATTGTTAAGTCTTCTGAAAGGATTATTAGATCGAAGGAAAATTTATGGATGACACTTTGTAACAATTAATCAGGAACTGTTGATGAAGTTAAGTTGGTTCTTTATTCTTGAACAGAAAAAAAAAAAATACACAGCCCCTGTACAAATTGTCAAATGGCCTATTTTGTCACTCGGTTTGATTAATGGACTATTTGGAGTCCCCAAAAAGTCCTAGTACAAATAAAAAAGAATCATAAATATTGAATAAGCTCACAGCATGGATAACCTTGACTATGTTTTGGAACATTCTTGGAGAAAACTTTGCTATTCAGAAAATAAATTGCTAAGGGGATTAAAAAAAAATTAAAAATTGGTGATTTTGGAAAATGTCACCTACCCAACCTTGTCATCCTTATTAGCCTGTCATGATAAATTAGCTTTACTTAGCTTTGCAATCAGGTCAGAAACTGCTGGTACAGTACCACACTTTGCAAGTGGGGCTATACCTGGCCCACAAGAGGGGCACAGGATAGCAAGGAAAATACTCCTGCTTTTGGTGCTTTGTATGTCAGACAGTGCTGGGACTGCTAACAGGCTAGTATCCTTTTGTACTGTAATTTATGGAAATGGAGCCCAAGGAGTGCTGAGAGCATGGGAGTCATGGTGCCATAAGGTTGTTTCTGAAAGGTTGGGCAAAAGATGTTCGGTGATCTGTGTATATGCAAATGACGAGACCAAAGCTTCAGCTGCAGAGAACACACACACACACACACACACACACACACACACACACAAGTTCATGCCTTGTATTCTGGACACGCAGTTTCCATCTTTTCCTCCTGCTCCTCTGTCTCTCTATTTGCAACTCCTGCGCCCTCCTTCCCCTGGTGCTCCCCCCCACTGCTTGATGCAGCTGTTTAGTCCTGACAGGTCTGACCAGTCATTTTTGCTAACCTCTGATAGCATCTAGGTCAGCGTGATCCCAAACTGGCTTGCTTTTGTTCTCAGTTAACAAGAAATACAATGCTATTAGTTTAGGCTGGGATTCCACAAAGCTCTTAAACTCCACGTTCTTCACTCCAAGAATGCAAGCAATTCCACTCTTCTCCTTCAGCAGGGCACTTCAGTGCCTGCTCAAAGTTAGGCACATATGAGACATGCTTGGGCTGAATCAGACCCTCACTGAGGAGAAATAGTGCCACTTTACATTTTGTTTAGTTGGCCCATTTTTCCAGCATGTGTCATATGCCAGCTCACTACCCCATCTCAGATGGCATACATGCAATAATGTACTTGAAAGCAAGGCTCAGGAAGTGGGAGAGATTGTGAAATCTGTGCAACTATTTCCAATAGCTGTACAATAATAAATGCTCGTCAGATTTTGTTAAATCTCTGAATGTAACACAGGAATTCAAACAGGGGAATTGTTTTTTGTCTCATCACTATTTGGAGCTGTAACAATTGCTTTACAATTAATTTTTATCCCCACAGTTCTCCATCATCACAGCCCTCTGCCTCCCACTGAAGAACTGGACTGCAGGAACAGAGAGGGCTGGGCTAGAGGTGGCACACGGTGCATTTGGCTCCTCTCTGGGGAAACCAAGGTGCTGGCTCTGAGATCTTGGAGTATTTTTGCTTCCTGCTGCCTTCCATATCCATTTGGTCAGTGGTGGCCAAAGGGAAATACTTTTCTCAGAAAGGTCTGCCTCAGGAAAGTAGGGACAGGAAAGTTGCAGAGATGGTTTGGTCCATTTTCATACTTGTACTTCAAACTGGTCATGCAGCATGTGGGAAAGAGCAGGGAAGCACCAAGTTTTCAAAGGCTCTGGGTATTTCTTCAGGATATACAACTGAAAGTCTTTTATAAAGTACTTTCATAATTATACAGTACTATGGCCTGTGGTTAAAAAAATCCCATGGACATTGCCAGCGCCAATTCCCCATCTTGTGGGGAAGAAAACAGAGAGCTTCTGCTGGGAAGGTGCAGGTCAGCCAGCAGGCAGGAGTTCCCCCCATGCTCTGCTTGGCCACAGCACCTCCCTGGAGTAAACATCCTGCTGAGAACACCTTCTTGCAGTTTTCTCAGCAAAGTGCAAAGCCAAAGTCCTGGCAGTGATTGTTAAGGATGGGAAGGGAGGGTGCTATGAGGATGGAGCCAGGCTCTTCTCAGTGGTGCTGAGCAATGGGCAGAACCAAATGTTTTTAGGGTTGAAATAGACTTCTGGAGATCATCTAGACCAACCTTTCTGCCAAGGCAGGATCACCTGGAGCAGGTTACACAGAAATTGTGTACAGGTGTGTTTGGGATGTTTCCAGAGAGGGAGACTTCACAGCCTCTCCAGGTACACTGTTCCAGTGCTCTGCCACTCTTAATGTAAAGAAGTTCTTCCTCATGTTGAGGTGAAGCTTCTTGTGATTTACTTTATGGCCACTGCTCCTCATCACTGTCACTGGCCACCACTGAAAGGAGTCTGGCACCATCCTCTTGGCTCCCGCCTTGGAGATATTTACGTGCATTAATGAGATCCACTCTTCAGTCTTCTCTTCAACAGACTAAAGAGCTACAGCATCCACAGTCTCTCCTCGTGATAGAGATGCTCCAGACCCCAAATTACCTTTGTGGCCCTCCTCTGGACCTTCTCCAGTGGCTCCTTGTCTTTTTTGTCTTGAGGATCCTAGAACTGGACACACCACTTCAGATGTGGCTGCACTAGGGCCCAATAGAGGATGAGGATCACCTCCCTTGACCTGCTGGCCAAACTCTTTGCAAAGCATTTCAGGCTCCCACACAAGGAAACCCCAGCCTCAAGGATGCATTGCCAGCTCATGTCAGCTTGTCACCCACCAGGACTCCCAGGTCCTTCTTTATGTGTAGGTGACTGCACACGTAGGTTGCCCAGAGAGGGTGTGGAATCTCCCTCACTGGAGATATTCAAGAACCATCTGGACTCGATCCTGTGGGATGTATCTAGGGGACCCTTCTTGAGCAGGGAGGTTGGATCTACTGTGGTCCCTTCCAGTCTTACCCATTCTGTGAATCTGTGATAATTCTGGCTAAATTCCAGTCCTGGTAATTGCACTTTACCTGAAGGAATTCCTGCTGCTGATTCACCTGTGAAAGCAACAGTGGTCCTAGGCAGAGCAACCCAGGGTTGTCACAACAGGCTGCATAACTGGCTTTGGGATGGGGCTCTTTCTTGCTGAATTGCAGGGATTCTTGCTGATGTGCTTTGTATGGGATTTAGACATTTACTACGTCAGGGAGACTGAGAGAAACTGAACAGACTGTTTAGCTCAGTTGTTGGCATGGTCACAGGAGAGAGAAGAAACTTGTGCTCCATTTCCTGAGTCAGTTGAGTCTCTGGAGCACTTCTAGGACTCAGAGCCTTCTCTGGATAGTGAATAATACCTTCTGTGTCAAATGTAGGTACTAAGAGTGCTTAGATCATTATCTCTTTGCTCCTGTAGGTGTCCAGATGTAAAGTTTTAGGTACTTTGAGGCAGTAGGAACAGGGTGGGAAATTGTGAGTCAAATTCTGTGCTAACAGGACTCTCGGGCTGCAGAGCAGTGCCTCTACTCTGTGCAAGAGATCCTAAAAAATAAGATATTGCACAAGAAAGCACTGCAGCTAGTGAGTAATAAAGGCTTTCGGGTGTAGAGATTATGATGGTCAGTTAAGACCAGGGTGCCTGAGTTCTCTTGCTACATTTAATTCAAATGTAGCAAGAGGTACGTAGGGGTATCCCTAATCAAAACAAGTCCCTATATTTTTGTTGGTAGGACCATCCTAAAATGCATGCATTTGAATCACCTTGGAATAAACGAATTTAAGTTTATTCCCTGCTTGCATCTCAGGCAGGTGCTCAGAACACTTCATTTTCAGGGCTTCCAGACTGGGTCCTCCCTGGTACAAGGGAGGGATAGCTTGCACACAAATGTCAGCACGGCTTAAATGTAGACCAGGCATGTAACACCATTGCAGTACCTGATGATAGGGGGTGTGTCTTGCGAAAAAGGACACATACATGGAGAACTTGTTGCCTGGAGAACCTCACCATTGCTGGAAGAGATGCAGACCTAGTGCCCCCTTGATACTTTGCTGGTGAGCAGAGGTTTGGAGATGTCGGAATTGGTGATTTTTCATAACCTATCCACGACATGCTTGAGTAAATACTGCAAGGAGTCTTCCAACATGTGAACTCACAGGAAGGCTTTTCTTTGCAGCTCCTTTGGAGCAGATCAAAACTCTTTGCTTTCTAAAATAAACAGTTCCTAGTGTCTTTTGTAAAGCTAGCAAAAGAATATGATCAACCTCAGTCCACATTTTCTTCTAACTTTCCCAAACAGACAGCCTTTACTAAACATTAGGTAGGATTTTTCTTTTGATGACTCCATGCTCCCAAAAGAGAGCTCAAATCCAGGAAACATGAGGAAAGATTCAGCCACTTGAAGGGTGCAGATTTCATTGTTATTGTTTGCTAGTGAAAGAACAACAATGCACAAGAAAACATGTATACTAAATAACGCTAATTGCATTATAAAGAGCACCAGGCATCCTATAAAAACTTGTGCCTTAATGTGTCTGTAACAATTTGTCAGCAAATGATCTTCATGCAAAAGAGCCAAGGCAATTAGCTGGGGGCTGGCTAATCTCTGCACTCTTTCACATGCTGTGTAGTAAAACAGACCACCACCACCACCACCAAAAAAAAAAAAAATATCCAGCATATCTCAAAATGCTAGGTCAGTGGTTCAGCTGTTTCACTAGAGTCTCTTCTGTGTTAATTTGCTATATTTTAGAAAGCATGTTACACATTATTCATTATTTTACCCTCTCTTCTTTCACTGCCCCTGCTATGGTTTGGCTACATGTGCCTAAGAGTAAATCCCCTGCAGAAGAATTTCCATTGTCTACAACTGAATCAACAAATAAGTTTCACCTGAAAGTGGACATATTATTCTTCAGGTTAAGGCTGATTTTTATTTATGTATATTTTCAAGCTTCTTTGACCAACAGGTAAGTAAAAACCTAACTATGACAATGGAATAACATTGACTTACCCCACCAGTTTCAGTTTAGTTTTGGTGATTTTAAGTTAGTGCTTTCATTTAATCTAACCCTTACACCACCATCTGATTTTGAAGATATCAAGAGAAGAGTAAATGGCAGGTATATGGTATTTTCCCTCTTAAGAGGTGTTGTAATTTTATACACTAGGATAACACCTGTGGATCAAGTCACTCTGAGCTTTGGACAACTGTAGACTGGGAGTACTGTGAAGATGTGACTACAGATTTGCTTATACTTCTTTCCAAGAAAATGTATGTAAGTTATAGTGGCTGCTTTGTGTTTTTACAGGCTGGAACTATGTTATTCAAGGGATGTGGAGTACAACATTGATTTTGTGTTTTGACTCTTCAGTTCTTATGTAAATGCAGAAAGAGGAGAAAGCAATTTGGCTCCTGCTTTTCACAGATGGGAAGATATGGCCTTTGATCTTAATGCTAGAACTAGTAATCAAATGTTGGTTTCCTGGCTTTTAATGTGTGAATGAGTTGAAAGATGCTCTCGACTAGGCTAACAAGCCATGTGCAGTGGGTGAATGATGCTTTGTGTAGCTCATTCTTGACACATTTATGATAGAAAACAAATGTATGAAGGTCTTTTGATCTGTGAGCTAAAGCTGCCTATGGTGATGGAGACAAGACAGGAGTATTTGGAGGTTTTGTAAAGTATCCACATGCACTGTTGTCTCCCTGCCTCTACCCTCTTTTTCCTTAACCTTCTGTCTATTATGTACAGTGCTTTCTGCTGGAATGGTGTTAATAGTCACTTCATAGGAGCTTCACTACTACACCTCCCCTGAGTGGAAATAGGGGGTGAAATCTTTTTAGACCTATGGTGTCTACATTTGGGCTTGGGAAAGGACAGGGCAGCTCTTATGTCCATGAAGCTGCACAAAACCTGCTTGTTTCCTCTTTATCAATGAATAGCACCAAGTGCTCAAGGAATTCAGCAGCTGTATTTTGCTTGGAATTATATGTGAAGGAGGATCCTCCTTCTTGTCATTTTATTTATCATTAACAGCCATTTTAATTTCTTCCCAGCGGCAATTATACTGATATACTGCATCTAAATCAGAAATGACACTGTAGTGGTTATATTATGTTGACTGGGCATCACCTAATTTTTAAGTGGCATTCTTGCCCCACCATTGTGATTGTATCCCTTTCTAATAAGCAATATAAGAAAAGATCTACATAATGGGAAAACATACATATTAATATATTCCATGACAAACATGTTAACTTTACATATTAATCATGGTAAATAGAAGTCATGTTTTACATTTTTCCTCTTCAGTACACTGTTCTCTTGACAGCTTGCTTTCCCTCTAGTTCTATTCTTTCCTGGTGTACATTCCACTGCCTCTGGTCACCCTGTTAGTTGCAGGAGGAGAAGGCAGGTCACGTCCGCCTGGTTAAAAGGAAAAAAAGGGAAAACAATGTTACTGGATAACGTAATATTGCTGCTCTCCTCACTGCATTCAGGTCTGCATGAAGGGACTCAAAAATTTGCAATAAACATATGTGTGTGATAATGAGATTGTTGGTGGAAAGTCATCTTGAAAAGACAAGGAGCAATTAAGCTTGCTTACTTATACAAGTTAGAATGACAAGATGCCACTGCTGGTCCTGCTCATCCATATAATAGGGTTCTCCTTCCCTGCTTAGCTGTATTGGGAGAAGCATTTCCTGTCAAACCTCTGTCAGGACTCCACCATAAAGCAATCTGCCTTTCTCCCTTTCATACACCATTCATTCTCACACTTGCATCACTGTCCTGCTTTCAACTGAGTGCCTGCTAGCAAGCACCCGTATTCTGTATTAGAATAATTTAAGAATTCAATGCAAAGCCTTCATATAACTGAGTATTTATTTGTATTGGTGTCCTCTCTCATCCAATTTTAATTGAATACTTAAAGATGTCAGTGGGGAGATGTGCAGGTTGTTCACAAATGCTTAATAATGCGATGTGTGGAGTCAACAAAAAATGCACCTTTCTTTTGCTATCTTGAAGATTTAGATAGGATATCTTGGATGCTATTGACAAGGAGAGAAGTGTGGAACAATAGGAACATATGATAGTGTTAGATAACAATAGCTATCCTTATGCATCTTGAATTGAATGATGAAGCCATCAATTAGAGAAATAGCCCTCTGAGTATATATCATCAAGAAGATGAATACCAGTACATTGCATTTCTGGATGGAGATCTCAGTGATCTGTAATTCAGAAAGGCAGTGAATAGTATACACAGGCAAACTAATTCTATTACTTTGAAAATCAGAAATCTTTTGCCCATGTTTTTTTTGGTTTTGTGGTTTGGGGTTTTTTTTTTAGCTACAAGACTCTTTCAGACACTGAAGGTATTTGTATTTTATATTAATAACTTAAGCAGTGCTTTCTCAGTTAGTATTAAGATGCCATTCTTCTTCACAGTAAGAATATTTAGTGGACACCTTCAGGGCTTAAAGGAGTATGAGGAGCAGTCCTTTCTAGTTGCTTGTCTGGTTTCTTAACTAATTCTTACACACAGGCATGGGGATCCATTCACACCCTGTGAACTCTGTTAGAGTCCCTCTCCATAACAAGGAGCACACCTGGTATACACTCTATGCCATAGCCTCCATTTTCAACCTAAATTCTCTCATGTTCTCTTTGGAATATCTGATAGTTTCTATCCCTTCTGCACCTCCCATATTTGGGTGGTTTTTTTTGTTTGTTTGTTTGTTTTGCTTTGGTTTGGGTTTTTTGTTATTTTTGTTGTTGTTTTGTTTTGTTTTGTTGTTGGGGTTTGGGTTCTTTTAAAATAATTATTAATATTGTTTATGGCAGAAAAGCAACAGAAAGAGCCAAAGAAACTGAAGCTGCGTTATAATAAGTAAGGAATTCCCAGCTTTTACAGTTTCTGTTTATCAGTTTAATTTCTTTTACTTACATTTCAGATTGAGTAAATATTCCATGGTCAGGGCCAAAATTAATTCTTGGATCTTTACCTATGTACCAAAATGTACAGCAGAGCAGCAATAGACAGTGAAAATGGCTCTGTAAGAGAATAAATAAAAAATATGAGGTAAGACTGTAATTAACAGAGTGTTTGACTAACTATAAAATACAATTAAAGGAATGAAAATATATTTTCATGAGCATAATCTGTATTATTATTATTTTTTGTTGAGGTTTTTTTTTGACATGGACTCCTTTGTGTGAAATCAGTTTTATGATCTAAATGTTTAGGTCCTCTTCATGTTTGTTTGCTTGTATGCAGAAGGTCATTATATTAAAAAATGGATCCTACCAGGCATGCCAGTGATTGTCGCAGTGAAGAATTTCTAGAGCCTTAGGGGATAAAAAAAAAGTCACTGCCTTTCCCAGAAGCATCTGAAAGGGCTAATGAAGTTTGGTGGATCTCAAATATATTGACAATATATGGCCTGATGAGGGTAAGAAAAAGCTCAAGTCTTTCAGGATAACAGCAGGTAAAAGAAATTGCTGTAGCTTTCCCCCCTTTAAACCTAATCAAATGAAACCACCTACAGGCCAATATGCTTCTTGAGTGCACTTTGCCCTGGAAATAGTGTTGTATTATCACCCAAAACATAAATAATGCAATAAAATAAAATGGTTGATGTCTTCTTAATGAGCTATTGTTAAGGCACCCTTCACTCTTATCTCTTTTCATAGCCTGATGCAAGGAGCAGCATCCAGTGGTTGAGAGTGTATTTTGAGTGCTGCTAGGAAAGTACAAATGAGAAAACAGGTTTAATTACACTGCTTACTGCACCTAGAGGTCCATGTGGTTTGACCGGCTGTGTTAGGACACCCTGTAATTTGGAGGAATTCTCTGTGCACTGGTACCATGAATGTACTGCTATCAAAAGGATGGTTAATAATCTAAAGTTGGCTGTTAACATTGCTGGAGCTGGTGTCTATAATTTCAGTGAGTGACCTGAATGACTCTGCAATGAAAGACTGAAATGTCACTCTCCTCCTTTACTTTGTTTGCCTTGAGCAAAGACTGCTCCAGATTGTGTACATCCACCGAGGTCCAAATGATGAAAGGGCAGTGTGTAAGTGTGGATTCAAGGCTCAGCTAAATCTCCCTGCTCTGGCTGAACAGTAGGGGAACATGAGGAAGAGGGCATGGGTGAAAAATAGGATGATCTCCTCTGGAGCAGCTTGAACTGTGGCTATCTTTTCCCATCTCTGAGCAAGTAAAAGTGTGCCTGGCTATAGGGACCTGGCTTTCCCTTGCTCTCTTAGCTGCCAGCCACAAGTA
This sequence comes from Haemorhous mexicanus, assembly GCF_027477595.1. Classification (NCBI taxonomy): domain Eukaryota; kingdom Metazoa; phylum Chordata; class Aves; order Passeriformes; family Fringillidae; genus Haemorhous; species Haemorhous mexicanus. The sequence continues at coordinate 100,020,514 of NC_082341.1, read as the reverse complement.
AATCAGACCTGATGCCTGTGGCTAAAGACAAAGCAAATGGTTTCCATTACCCAGGTATTTATTTTGCACCTGCTGCTGTGACATCTGTGTAATAACAGTTACATAGTTACATATGACAAAAGGTAGTCTGACCTGACTTCGAGTATTTCACTGCTTTTTTTCATTGTGCTGAGTGAGCAAGCAAGCAGAGGACTCATAGTCTTAATGGGAGGTAGAACTGTAGAATCATTTAGGATGGAAAAGACCTTTAAGATCATCAAAGTGCCACAGACCATCCAGCTGAGACACCTGTGGAGTGGCAAGTGCAAAGACCTTTGCTGTCAGGAATCTTAAACCCTTGTTTCCGATGTGCCTCGTTGGTACAGCTCAGATGCAGTAAAGGAGTAAAATACTATCAGCAAATTTCAGAAAGTTCAGTATTTGCATTTCATTTGGAAACCTATGACATTTTGGCATATTTTCACTGGAAGGCCAGAGCAAGGCTGATTGAAGATCAGTGTCGGCATTAAAATATACAAGGTATGGAGAGCTGGTGCACTTCAGAGCAAAGCCAGCCTGCCAGGCACAGAACCAGGGCAACCCTGGGACAGAAAATGGGACTGTTAGTGTTGGTGGTTTTTTTTAAATACAGCATTGAACAAAGAGATTAAGTCACCCACAACACTCTGAAACAGTATCTTCTTGGAGTGATACAGGCTCTAAGAGCAAATGTGCTTGTCTTCAGAGCTTTGTTCATATTGCCTGATGCGCGAGTGTCAGGACTGGGAGCTGTTCAACCTTTCCACTTACAGTGTGGCAGAGAGGAAAGCACTGGAACAGCACCATTCTCTGTATTCTCTCTGGTATAGTACAGCTAGTTTTTAAGGACCAAGAAACTTTTCCATCATTTGGATAAGCATGGATGTCAATTGTACTCTGGCAAAATTATGACGAGAAGCACCAAAAAAAATCTAAGTCTGAGTGACCATTCCCCTCCGGACATCTCAAAGGCACTATCAAAATTTTGTTTACTGAAAATATTAAAAGGAACTGCTGCCATTTATATATGACTGGTAAAGTTCTGACTATTTCTGGAAGCAAAGAAATAATTGCTTTCACCTTCCCACCTTACATTGTCTGTAATTAGTTGAAAATGTGACATAATGCCAGGAAGATGGAAGAAAATAATCTAGAAAGCAAGGACACTGGCATCAGTGCTCACTGCAGTATATTTGTGAAGCATTTCTATTAGATTTAGGACTGTATCTGATTTACATGGGGGGGAAAAAGCCTGAATTCATCTCAGGTGAAGCACAGACTTTGGCTTTCCTCCAGTCACCACTATCGACATCCTTTTTTTGCCCCTGCTAGATACAACCCTCATCTCTACAGCATCTTTTATGAGCATGAGCAAACCACTCATCTTACAGGGTTCTACTTCATATCATGTGTCCCAATGCTGAAATGTTTTGTATTGCTACAATTTCAAGTTTGTGGAAAAGGATGAATATTTGGCTCTTTCCTCTTTGCACCATGATGTGCATTTTGTGACTGCTGAACATTGCAGCTTTTCACAAACAAGAAAGGAAGAAATGCCAAAGAAGTTGCTTCATCACACTAAGAGAATGAGAGACACTGCAAATTAAATCACACAGGTGGAAAAGAGGTGGAAAAGCACCTTGGTGGGTTGTTTGTTTTTTTTTCCCCCTCGTGTAGCTAGAAAAGATCTCACACGTTGTAAAGAAAAATTGTCTGTTTCTGTGGAAAATGTAAAATGTATATATTTGCCATAAATCTACTTAAATTTTGTTGCAGAGCATATAGGCAAAACTCTGTGCTTTCTTAGGTTTACACATATTACAAGACAACTTGACCTACCTCTCAATGAAAAGGGAGAGAAAAGCCTGAAACACTTCCAGCAGCCTCCCTCTCTATTATTTGCACCCTTTATTTTTTGTTGGGAGTAGGGAGGGAAGCAGAGAGAAAGAGGGAGAAGGGATGGAAAACAGAGCTATCAAGTAAGTCAAGTATGTTACTTACAGGAGTGAGGGGAAAAGCTGCTTTTTTTTAACCAGGATGGACAATAATCTGTCCTTCACAGTCCAATTCATTTAGAGAATACCTGGGAACTGCAGGGTTGTCTTTTTAGCAGTTCCTCCAGAGCAAGGTTTGCTTTGCCACCGCCCATCAACTGAGAGCTCAGAGCTTGCAAAGCTGCTGCCATTGCCACCATAGCTCTTACAACACTGATTGCAAACACTGAATTTCTGCATTGACTGAACTGAATTTACCAAGACTTTGGGAGTTATCTGGAGGCCCTGAGAAATTTCACTACAACTTGAGGTTAGGCAGGTCTGTGCATTAAAACTGTTTTTTCCAGCAGCATGAACACAAACACACACAGAAACAAGAGACAGGTTCTCCTCAAGAGACTGTTTTTACACTGTTTCAAGAGCGTTATTCTTGTTCCTCATTTACATTCCCAGGAGAGGAAACCGACTCAATATCTCTCTTATTTGTAGGCACTCGTGATAGCAGGTTGAGGTTTCCCAGCTCAGTAAGAAATCAAATGATCCAGTAACTGACTCTGCGCCTTGATTACTGAGGATACAGGAAAAATAATGTATTTTATCCACTTTCATCTGGCTACTCTTGCCACACCCTTTGCAGGGAGGAAAGGTACCTAATGCTGCTTGTATACAGGGGTTATTTTGGAAGAAACACAAGCCAAGGAGAACCCCTCATTAGGGCTTCAATGAGGGATTACACACAGGTGTCAAGGGGCAAATAAGCTAGGCATTTTCAGCATTATCCTTGTTCAATGTTATGAAATGGCCTTCCAAACTCTGGATGCATATAAAACTTTCCAATAGGTTGCCAGGAACAGTCATGCCAATAATGCCATGCCAATGTGAATGAAGTTGGAGTGTTTTTCTTTGCAGCAATCAGACATGCCACACAATGCATTTCTGTGGAGTTCTCTTTCTTGGGTGGTTGAAATCACTTGGCTGGCAGCCTCGTGCCTCCCAGCTCACCTGAGGCATGCTGTAATCAGCCAGAACCATGCTGCATGTCATGTCTTACTGCTTCCAGAAAATATACAAATTTCCTTTCCTTCTATCCCTTTGTGAATGAGTCCCTTAGGGGTATGGTTTTAAGACAGCGCACAAGAAGCCTTTGCACAGATCCTCGTAATGCATAATGAGATTTGTGTGCCTGCCTACTTTCTCTGAAAATGAACCCTAGAACAGCAGAAGTGACTTGGTCTGGCACTTGCTTGGTCCTTTTGACCTCCCTCTTGTGACAGAAGATAAAGACTTCCCCCTCCTTCTCTTACAGAAAGCCTGGAGGGTAGGTTTTTATGATGTGCTGTCTGGTCTTGCAGTAAACAGACATTTCTTGAGATTTTTAGAGTCATCAGCTCCAGTTCTGAAGAAAGATACAGGTGTTCAGAACTTCATGGGATAAACTTGTCTTAAGAGTACAGGTGCAATGAGTCTGCATGTCCTATGACAGAAGGCTTGAATGCAGAAGTTTTGCTTCAAAATGACATCAGAAAACACTGCAAGTCTCAGAGAGGTAATTGCTTATGACAAGTAGAAAAGTCTCACCTGCAGAATAGGTGCCAAGAGCTCATGCTCCTTCTAAGCCTTTTTTGTTATTCCTGCACCCTGCAGTATTCAGTGAAGTGGCTCAGTGAAAATTCCCATACGAAGACTCATGCAAGCTTCTTGTACACAGCCCTTTTTTTTTTTTTTTTTTTTGTAAGACCTACAAAAAAGAGAGAAAGAACATGCTATAAACCACTACCAAAACCTCTGGGGCGTTACAGATTGTGGGAAAGTTTCTTGCAGTCTGCCAGGATCCATGCTGAGTGCCTGGGGAGCTGAAAACTGCTCTTGTCCTGTGATAAGGGCTTTACATGAAGCAGGCTCTGCTGGAGGCGCAACAACTTGTGTTGAACCAGCACTACCAAAATGCCCCTTTGCTGTATTCCGTGGTTTTCCTGGGCCTTATATGAGTCCAAATCCGGTTAGCTCAGACTCTAGTCCACACGGAACTGCACAGACAAAAGTAAAAGACGAGAAGCGCTCTTCTGCACGTGGGTACAGGTACCTTGCTTATTGGCTTGGTGGCAAGATACTCTGGTGATGACACCTAGGTAGAAGAAGAGGACATGGCACTCTCACACAGGCTTTACATCCTAGGGGATGGAGATGGGGGAGAGAGGACTGCAGCCAATGGGATGCCATTGGGGAGGGGCAAGGTGCCCATGTGACAGATCACCCACGTGTGTATAACTGGGGGGGGGGTGTGAGTGGGAGACCATATGAAGAGGGAGGGGAAAAACCCATCCACCTGACCTAACATGCTCAGTAAAAATTTCCCATCACCCAGTGCAACAACAACAAAATAAACTATTTAGTGCAATACAACACCCCTTATACACAGCATCAACTGAAGTGATATCAAAAATTCTCCTGCCCTATAACCTAAGTAAAGAATGTGAGTTTAATGGGGAAATATACATTGAAAAGTAGAATTGAGATCAAGATATTGTATGCCTAGGCCATGTACACATGGCCTACAGAACTGTGTTGTCTCTCACTGAGAACCAGCAGGCTGTACCTCACAGTTTCTCGGGTTTTGCCTTGGGCCTGGTCTAGATGTACTTCTGCACTAGTAAAACACAGCAAGTGCAGTGTTTACCCCCTTTGACATTACCATTTCATCTGGTCTAATAAGATCCAGCTTTTATTTATGTGTGTAGCTGTGCCTGTGAGAGGCAGGAAGAACACACCAGCTGGAGAGGAAAAAGGAAAAAGAAAAAAAATATTCCCGGGTACCTACCCAAGGAGTTAATGCACTGGGGCATATGTGAAGGAGTTAAAACACTACGCAGGTACAGATCCTATGGCAATTACAAATGTTATTGAAATAAAAACCAGAAACAGGAAGCCAAAAAACAGGTCCCTAAGGCAGGCATCTGTCTTAAATGATATCATTTGTCAAGTTTCCAGCATTTTGTGGTTGCGAACACAAAAAGAAGTTCTGTGTTACACTAAGGACATTACATACTCATTAGTCGGAATGTTCCTGAAGTACATAATACAGGATTTTCATTTAATAAGAAGCAGCTACTTGCAACTGCATTGCACATAAAATAAATTCTGGGCACGCTAATTGCCGTTCAAGGATCTTCTACCTAATTTTTGACAGGTTTTTCTTCCCCTCCCCCATTAGACTACACTGCAAAAATTGTAAGCAGATTCTATTACTAAAGAAGAAGAATTACTTTGAAGAATATTTTCTTATTTCTGAAATCTAAATTTCTTCAGTCATGAATTATGAAGGTTTTAATGCAGATATTAAAGAACAAAAGAAAAAAACCCAAGTTATCTACAGGAATATTGCAGCAAGAAGTGGTGTAATAAGAAGGCAAATTACATACACATACACATACATATACACATACATATACATATACATATACATATATATATACATATACATGTGAGTCTCTTGGTACAATAACTCCCCAAGTCATCCCCCACCCCGTCTCGAAGAACAAACCTAGCTTTAATTAATTGGTTTAGTTCCTCTATCCGAACACTATTAGTGCATTAGTTTTAACTAATATATAAGCTTCTCCCTCGCTGCCCTGCCAATGACCTTAAGCTTCACATGGTAGGAAAGCCACTTGCTGTAGAATAGAAAAGTAATTTATCCACCATGATTGTTCAGCCCTGGCCCCTCTGTAAAACAGCAACTGACAATTGGGCTGTGTTATGGATGGTACGTTTGTGGTGTGTACAATAGTGTGCAGAGCATCAAACTCACTTCCCTGAACACTGCAGGCAGGATTTGAAAAGTGATCGCAGAGAGAAGCGACCACTTGCTGAGCGATGTCCCTCCATTTGCAATTTTTTTTTTTTTCCAAGTAACTCCCCCCATTTTTTTTTTCTCAAAAGAAAGATCAGTGTTGTTTTCTCAGCTTAAGAGCAGTATGTAGTTTTCCATTCATAAAAGTATGTCATAATAATAACAATGAAAAAAGAGGTTACATTGCTTTTATTTTACCTGGGATTTCCCTGCTTCTTTCCACATTTCAGCATTTAGCATATTCCCTCAAAACATAATAAATTTCTATTCTGTAGCTTAAGGGATCCATCAGTTAAAATGTTAGTCTTTCATCTTTATTACCCTCCCATTAAAATGAAAGAAACCGGGACACACTTCAGTTTAGAAGAAGCAATTTAGTTGGTAATGTCCTTACTACTCAAGTCTTTACAAAGAGAGAAAGTGCATTATTGCTTATATTTCACACATCTATCTGCATAAGAAGCAACTAAAGCTTTCAGACACATATGATATTAAATTTAATAATATTCTTTGATTAGATTATTTTATTACAACATTTTTCCATTACTAGTCATTTCCCGTACACATTTACATTCATAAAACCTGCAGGTTTTTCTTTGTTTGTATGTGTTTATATGTATTCATAAAGCAAGGAAAAGATTTTCTAGTTTACCACAGCTGTTAAATTCGAAAAGAACAGATTAATAACTAGCCACCACGTAGGACTAGGTTTTCTTGTACACTGCACCAGTAACCCTTTGCTATAATGAGGACACAAAGAGGCTCACATCAGGCTGCTCCTCTTCTTCATAACTCAAAAGCGTCACAGTGGCAATAGCCTCTAGTGCTATTTGTCTTTAGTGCAGTTGTGACACTTCGGCATGATCCATAATTTGGCAGCTATTTACCGTGACATTTCCCTTCAGTGCAGCCATAACATTCAGTGAAGCCATTATTTGGTTCCATTTACCATATAAATTGTATTGTCGTGCATGCATGCTAGCAGCTACATTAGGTACCTGAAAATGAGTAAATCTTGTAAAATAGATACTAACAGCTATTCAGCAGAGAAATTTCTTTACTCCTCAGACAGAAGTAGGAATATATATAATATCTGCAAACACTACAGCAAACTTTTCCTTGAGAGATTGCAATTATCTGTATTTACATGACACGGCAGTTATTCATATCCACTTACTAAATATACACTTTATACATTACACGCATTTGCACGCATACAAATGTACAGCAAACTACTGGTTGGTAGAAACCCAACTTGATTCAAAAAGGTATTAGGAGAATCCAGCACAGCAATTAAATAGGAAGCATATCTGTAAAATGTGCTGAGGGTTGCAAGCTGGGAGAGAGCAAGTGAGTACGTGTGTGTCCGTGTGCGCGTGCGTATGCACACATGTGACAGACTCAGGAAAAAAGCCAGCTCTTCATCTAGTTCTTTGTTGTTTTTCCATGGAAGCATATGTGTGTAGGGAAGGGAAATTCGGTTATTAGCCTCAGCAAACAATGCCAGATTCCTCTGAAGCAAATTCATTTAGAAAGGTAAAATTAGGATGTACTGCTAGCAACCACATCTCAATGAGCTGCTATTATTAATAGTATTATTATTTAAATCCCTGCTCTCTACATATAGTATACTTAGTACTTCCAAGGCAAATGTATTATTATTTTTAATCATTTAAGTCCCCACTGTGCACACAGCTTTTAATACACCTTTTTTGCAAGCATATTAAGTGTATTGTTATTAATCCCTTGCTGTGACTCTACAGTATTTCTTTTCCTTGTATGTTCAATGTCCTATCATCATTTAAACCTCTCAGTGCATGCATGCCATATACATTTTCCTAGGCATCTAATATTTAAACATTATTTAAATCCATCGTAGCTTACTTATTCAAAGGCAGCCCCGCTCCCACAACTCTAAGTTTGCAGAATGTACTTTTAAATAAAGAGAAGTTGGGCTTTTTCCCCCAGCTGCAAGACAAAATTTATTATGAAACTCATCAAAAAGGCCTTATCTGCACGTTTAAGAAATACTTTTCACCCTCTCTCCATTGATAATGCTCTCTTTCAGCCATTTGAAGTATAGAAGTTGTACCTTTAAAAACAAAAATTACTTCTTCGTTCCATATTCATTCATGGAAGAGTTATCATGTTGACCCTGAGCCACCCCTTCAGCTTAACATAAACATTTGATGAAAAAGACAAGCCAAATGACCACAGCCTAACCTAAACACCAGAAAGGCTATGAAATTTGTACATTGGCTATCCAAGTTATGCATACAACAAACGTAATCCTTTTATTAATGCTGTGATCAGTATGAAAGTGCTAAACAATAATCTAAAGCCAAAACTAAAATTAACAACATGTCATATCTAAATACATACATGTGTGTGAACCCCCCCAAAGGTCCCTCTCTTCTCCTTTTTTGATCAGTGAAGAAGCCTGGGGCAGTTGCATTATGCAATGTTATAGATGAAGTAACAAATTAAAAAGAAAGTAGAATGTATGTCCAAACAGAATCCAGTTACAGGAGAAATTTTCTATGACAAAAACATATGGAATTCACTGCCTCAGCAACAGCAGATCTATTGAACTGACAGTGATCAACACATCTGAAAGTTGGGCCACTTGGATGGTTTTGGCATTTGACTGCAGGAATTTGATTTGAAAAAACTGTTACTCATGCAACTCTTCTGTACATATCACAGAGGTAACCAATTGTTTTTTTGGTTTTTTTTTATTTTGTCACAGTACATCTCAAACAACCTTGTTTTTTTAAATGCATTTAATGACCAAGGACTTCACTTTATCCCTGAACAAGGAAAGATATCACACATGCCTAGGAATAAAATGCTGAGAACTCTGAATGCTCTGTATGGTACTTGAGTGTTCACATGCTTCTAGCAGTCAGCTGGAAGCCCAATATACCTTTCAAATTATGCAAAACTCAAACACAACACAAAAGTTTTATTATCAGAGATGAAAGAGGATATATGTTTCTAACAGCAGATCTTACTTAAAACAAAAATCATGGTGGATTCATGCTCACCTTGAGTAACTGAGAAAAATGGTCACAAAAACTCAATCCATTCTGGAGTTACCCAAAATCAAAGTGAGACTAAACCTAATAGTCAGGCATGGTCCAAGAAAGGGACAGTTCTCCATTTTACACAATTCTTTAGATGCTAATGATACATGTACTAAGAATTTGCATTAAGAATCCACCAAATCAAAATTAAAAATATTTTTCTGTCTGCACTACTGAATAAAATTTATGTTTTCCTGTGTTACAATCAAAAATGGTATGTACAGTCAGTCCTGAATAATGCTCTAAAATTAAGTTTACCCTGGATTTTTTCCTTCAAGTCCTAGCCATTATCAGTCTATCATTATGTTTATTATGAGGCATATGATCTTAGGAAATTTCCATCTCTTCAACAGAATACAAATGAATGTAATTTCAAAAGATGTGGCAAAATTGGCCTTGATGATCCTCAAAGTTTGCTATGGAAAAAAAGATGTAGAGCAAGCAGTTTCAAGTATTTTATTGTTCTGGAAAATATTATGCTTCTAGCTGGAATTCCCACTGTATGTACCATTAATAATATTCACTAGGTGAGGAAGAATTTTTGAAACTTTACAAAACCCTTTAACTGCATCCGCTGGAAAATCTGTGGCTGAGCATCAGTACGTGTACCAGGCATTGTGACTATAGATTTAAAATGGTCCTGCTGCTTGCTTGTAAGAGGGCTTCTGAAGAAGGAGTATTTGGTAAAAGTAGAAGTAGCAGCCTGATCATGGGAAGTTTCTTCAAGAATGATCAGTCAAATAACTCTGAAAAACAGAATATCTGAAAAAGAGCTAGTCAGCAAGAAACATATAATTATGAATAAATGACACAAATATTTAAATAGCTTTTAAAACTTTATTTAATCTTCAAAAAATATACAGGGCATGAACACACATGAACATGGCTCAAAATCCCATTCCAATAATCTTTAAACACTGACTAAAGGGGAGACTGGACAATAAACAGTAACAGTGGAAAATGAAAAGGCAACAAAATGAGACTATATTGCAACTTGTAGTTAAAGATTTAAAAGAAAATTGCACAGTTGTTTATAGTTATGAAAGACAGGATTAAAAAAAAAAAAGTCAAGTTGCTTAATATTACTGACATGTCAGAATTGGAGGATAAATTTCCCTGTGTAACCAGTCAAGGAATATTACTATGATCCATGATGCAACTGAATTATGATTATCATGTTTGTGACAGAAAATCAAGAGCAGTTTTTTCCCAGAAACTTCAAAAGATTAATAGAGCAACCCAAAGATACAACTCTTTACTTATTCTTGTTCTAAAAATTTTATTTTTAAATCAGGGACTCAAAATTGCTGAAAGATTTTTTTTTTCTGAGCTGAACTACAGATGAAGTCTTATCAAATCAGGCTGACAGACTAAATCTGCCTCTGCATCAAGACTTATTCTGTCAAGAACAATGTTCTTGTCTCATGCTAACCTAAGTGACAATATCAAACACAGGCCCATTATGTCCCTGCTACAGCCACTGATTTAAACACTTTTAAGAAAATAAAAACAAACAAATGGAAAAAAACCCCAACAAACGGAAAAAAACCCCAACAAACCCATCCCTTTTTATTAACACTTTAATGCTGTTTTTTAATATAATATCCATTACTAAGCTTAAAAAAAGAAATTGTTTCTAGTAAATCTGAGGCATAAAGTGCCCATTTTCTCTCTTCTGATTTATATCATTGTTCTGTTTTTACAGCTTACTGTTGACAGAGTGAGGTAATTCAACTACAATTTTTCCAATGTTTTTTCCCATGTACATGTAATCTACAGCACGGAATACAGATTCCAAGCCAGTGAACTTGCCCTCAGGAGACATGTCTCCAAAGTCCACCTCACAAACCAGGTCTCCTCTTTCATACATCTTGAGCAAATGCTGCAGAGCCATTTTGTAGTCAGAAAGGTAATGGTTCAAGAAGAAACCCCGGACGCTAGCAGACTTCTTCAATAGTTTTGCTGGCAATAACTCTGCTTTAATGGGCTGGAGGCCAGTGGGGTTTTGGTAGCCAGCGATAAACCCAATAACTATCAGGCGCCCTTTGATAGCCAAGGCATTGAGAGCCAAGTCAAACATCTTTCCTCCAACAGATTCATACACCACATCCACACCTTCGGGGTAGTCCTTCCTAAGCACAGATTCGACATTTTCAGTTTTATAGTTGATGGTACGGTCACAGCCAATGGATTTCAGAAAGCCACCCTTTTCATCACTGGAGCAGGTTCCAATTACATGGCATTTTGCCTTCTTTGCAAGCTGCACAGCAAACTGGCCTGTTCCTCCAGCTGCTGCTGTCACCAGAACCTTCTTGCCTTCAGACAGGTCTCCCAGCTCTTTCAAACTGAGGTATGCAGTTGCGCCACTTACCATTAAAGTGAGAAACTCGGGTTTCACTGAGGGTAGAGGGACTGCTTGTCTGGCCGGCACAACTGTGTATTCGGCAAAGGAACCTGCCTTCACGTAGGCCACAGCCTGACCCACCGTGTAATCTGCACTAGCACTGAGTCCTAACGCTACCACTTCACCGACACCTTCAAAGCCTATATCAAAGGGGGGTTTAACTGAGGCGTCATATCGACCAGCTGAGTAGTTTATATCAGATGCATTGATGCCGACAAATCTAGAAGAAAACAAAAATGTTTTAACGAGACTTACTCCTTACCAAGTTTTCATTGTATGAGAAACCTTATATTCAAATTTGTGGGATAAGTACAAGATTTGTTCCAATTCTCTGTATATTTGAATAACGAGTAGACTCCAAAGATTACTTTCATCAGACTTCCACAGTTTCCATTCTGTTATTCTAGAATTACAGACAAATTTTCTAAACAAAAAGAAACAACAAGAAGCTGTAAAAAGTAAAACCCAAACCCAAAACAAAACAAAACAAAATCCCTTATATTTTCCTTAGGTCCACTTAACCAAGCTAAAGAAGCTGAAAATAAATCTGTGAAAGATTAAAGCGTGAAAATTAACTGACCACGTCATCCGAGATTTGAAAACACAGAAGAATGAAACATGCAGAGCAGTAAATATGTGGATTCTGGCAACAAATTTATATTTTTGAATATAATAATACTGTTAATGACTAATGATCATATTAACTATCGATGTCATTTGCAAGGTCATGTTACTGTAGGCAAGTACTTTTTAATTGATGGAGTCACTGCAGCAAATTTGCCTTTTGATGTAGCTAATGTCAATGTTAAAATATTTTTCTTTATATAAATTACTTGCAACACATCAAAACAACCTTGTACAGAAGGAGTAAAATTGTAAAACTGAATATCAAGTCCTACTGACCTCTAACAGGTGAAAATGGATGGCTTTTTTTTTTTTTTTTAGAGAAAGATAAAGATATTCTCACAACTCGATTAAGCGCTAGGAGATAATGCCTAAGACAAAGTTATGATCAAGCTCAAATACAAAGATCTTTTTTTAAAGTAACTATCTACACAGGCAAGAGAAGAGAGACTGGGGAAGGTTCTGCTAAGTGGAAAATGTAAAAAAGAAACACATGAAACAGCAAATGCCAGGACTGTTACTGTGTGTGGATGTGACAACCTAAAAGGTGTACTTGACACCATGCAAAAGCTGCAGAAGTAGGCAAACAGTGCACTTTTCATTGTTGCAGTTAGCAACAAGCTCAGCTCGTATATGTGTGTAGTTTTAAATTGCTTGCACACAGAGCGGGGAGAACTAAAACCGCTTTGCTCCTTTTGATATTCTTCATTCTTTACAGCATGGGGAGCTTCAAACTTTCACCAACGTTATGTATAAAAAGACACGTAAGCGTAAACATATCCATGCATAAAATAGGTAAAAGTGGCTGTAGCTCTCGGTAATACTGCCTTTAACTGGCCGCTCTGCCGCAACAAAAAATGCCTACGTCTTGTCCGCAGACACAAAAAATTCTTCTATTATCCCGCTCTGCCGTGACTCCCGTACAGGAGTGCTAAAAGATGTATAAAAATTGGTAACGGAGTTGCAGCTTCCGAGGCAGACCGCGTCCCTCGGGCGCCAGGCGAGACGCGCCGGCGCTGCACCAGCCTCCTCCCGCTCTTACACCCCAACTTCTGGGGAGGAGAGCGGAGGGTGAGAGCCCGGTGGGGAGCTGTGCTCGCCCTCTCACCGGCCTCACGGCTTCGCCTAGCCGGGGCTCTCGGTAGCTGCAAGGCCAGCCCGGGGCTCCCGCTGTGCCCCCGGCCCCAAGCCGCAAGGGAGGTCCCGGCTCCCCGCTGGACTCAGCCTCCCTCCTCCCGCTCCCGGCGCGCGTCTGACATGGCAGGACGCGGAGCAGCCGCGCCCGCGGCTGGGGCAGCGCACCCCGACACGGGCAGGCAGCGCAGCGACAGGAGAACAAGTCCCCCCGTTTTTAAGACCTTCCCCTTCTCGGCGCTGCCCGGTGCCGACCGGAGCACAAAGGCAGGTAGAACAGCCTAACACTGAGGACAAAAACTTTGCGTGCGGGGAATGGGCAAGTCGTGCGGTGGGCAAGGCGCCTGCCGAACAGGGCTCCAGCACACGCACCGCTGCTTTTGTTCTGCAGCCGGAGAGGATGCGAACCCTTCCCGCCCGGGCCGCAGCGCAACTTGTGCGTGCGGCTGCGGGGGCAGCAGCGCAACTTGGGGCTGCCCGGCCGCTCCCCGCCGCGCCGGGCAGGAGATGAGGGCTCTCCGCGGGGCTGGTCACCACTAGCCCAGCACATTCACCCGTGCATACACACACAGACACGCACAGACACGCGTGTTCGCACACCCGCTCCCTCCCCGTCTCTGCGGGGCGGCTGTGCCACGGGAAATGATCCTCCCCGGGCTTCTGGGTTCATCACTATTAATCAGCGCAGCCTGCTGTCTAGCCCTCCCCCCCCATTTTTTTTAAAACCTCCTTTTTATTGTGTGCAAACTCAAAACTCCTGGTCGCGTTGTACGGGCTTCTTTCCTCCCACACGCACCTTATTTTTTTTTTTTTTTTAACAAGATTGTTTAGTCTTAGATTCCTTGCACATTAAAATGATCATACGCACCGTCTGGATTAAAACATAGTGTCTAATTTGCCTTGTCATTCCAGCTGACAGAAGTGAGGTGGTAGGATGTGCGTGCAGTTTCACTGATTATTTTGCTTTTAAAAGTAGGAAAAAGTATGAATTACAAGTTGAAGATCAGTTTACTAACTTCTGAGACTGAGGAAAATAGAGAGCACAGAAGAAACAATTACTTGGGGTGCTAGTGGGTTTTAAGACACCTTCCAGATCTTTTATGTTGCCGTCATTCACTTTCTTACTTTAAATCTGTCCTTTAATTTAGAAGTTACCAGTTGAGTTTTGCCCCTTTCATTTCAAGATGCAAACCTGAGGCAGGGTGTGAAAAAAGCCTGAGATTGGCTTTTCTCGAAATAATTATGCACATTGAGTCACCCGCTTTATTTATACTCAACAGTGTTGAAACCCCTCGTACTGTTTATTATAGAAAACAGGAGGACGCTGCCGGGGGGGAAGAAATGCTGTTTTGTGTACCACAACAAAGAGTGAGACACCGAAAACCAGCATCACAGCCTTAAACACAGACAAAACAAAGTCATCCAAACCAGTACTACGCAAGAAAAACATTATTTAGACCAAACACCCAGCAGGAATAGCCCTCCACATTTCCCACTGGGATCTATCCCTTTAGTCCCCTGGTTCAAAAAAAGAAACTTTCTCAACCCCTCTTGGTCCCTTTTCTATAAACTTTGTTCCCATCTTCCAGCCCAAAAGTAAATTCTTACAGTTATTTTGGCAATGAAATGTGTCACTTCATCAATAAAATCTCGAAAATCCTCCAACAGCTTTAAGAAGGACCAAACCTCCACAGCCCTCGGCCCTTCTCCTGCAATGAAATGGAAAACCCTTGCTTCCACACCCGCCCCTCTTTTCCCTCCGGAAAACAGGACAAACAGACATACAAAACTTAAATGGCTTCACCAGGGATTTATCACCTTTTCCCCTTCCCTTTCTCTCCTACACAGAATCAAAGAAAAAAAAATAGCTTAAATTAATTTCTAATTCTGAAGGATTTTTGAGTAAAAGAAGAGGTGGTTTTTTTTTTCAGTGTAAAAAAGTAGAAACAAGAGTTGCTGGCACAGCTCTCTAAAGCAGAAGAAAGTTTCCCCTAACTGCATCTTATTTTAAAATATCTATCCACACACAGATTTTAATTTCCTATTCCCATAAATCCCAAACCAGATTTTATTGTGGTGAATGACGATTGTTTTGCATGAAAAGCTCAAAGCAATTAATACTATTCAAGGGCGTGACTGGGATTAAAATGAACAAATCTGAAAATGCCCTCTTGGAACCCAAGTCTTTCATTGTTTTGTTTTTAATTGTATGCTTCTACCTATTAGAAAATGTATAGTTGTATTTGAGCT
Organism: Haemorhous mexicanus; assembly: GCF_027477595.1. Classification (NCBI taxonomy): domain Eukaryota; kingdom Metazoa; phylum Chordata; class Aves; order Passeriformes; family Fringillidae; genus Haemorhous; species Haemorhous mexicanus. The sequence continues at coordinate 100,005,154 of NC_082341.1, read as the reverse complement.
TGGTTGTTAGTTTTTTTTTTAAAACTAAATAGTCAGGGACTCATCCCTTCAGGATGGGTTAGTCCTTCCTCAGAGTGACAGAGAGAGGGGAAAACATTCAGAACTTGCTTTGTGCTGCAGCTTGAACACAGTGAATGTTTTACAGTAACGTAATTCTGTGTCTTCTGTGATATTCTTCAGAAAGGAAAAGTAAAGAAAGAAGAAATGTCACAAGCAATACAAAATGTATGAACCTTACATCTAGACTTCATCACTCACCTCTTCCTCCCCTTCATCCCCACACAGGCACGTGTACCAGTAGAGGAACATGTGTGTAACAGGCTGATGTGTTAAAGACCAGCAATTGCCTGCCTGAATCTGTGGACCAGCTCCTGTCTTTAGTGTGGTACCTTTTACCTTGTGAGCCCTTGCACCAATGAAGTGTGCACGTCCCACGAGCACCCAGGGAGCACATTCAGCAAAAAGAGGGAGAAGAGGGAGAAGGGAAGAGATACATTGGAAGCTGTTAAAAAAAAAATAAGGAATAAATTTTAAAAATTTACAGGAGGGCAGGTGGGGGAGCGGGATGAGAAAGACTCCAAGTGCATGTGTGGGAGGGAGGGGAGTTGAGAAACAAGGATGTCGCTCTGCCTTGCATCACCCGAGTAGTTGCTACTTGTATCTCAAAGTCTTTCGACCTCTTCCACAGAAAGGAATTTAACTCCAGCCTGATGGCTGTTGCACGCCATTACTGTTTCAGTTGTTAGTGGACACAGCAACACAGTGTCTTAGACTTCTGAGGTTTGGAGGGAATTTGGGTCTCAGAAATCCCAGTGGGAGATGTCAGCATCGAATTAAAGTGCCACAGCAGCTTTCTCATCAGCTCCTGGAAGAACCCCTGTTCTTTATAATTTCTTTGCCCTGTATTTGTGTTTTACATATGGATACATACATGTCACACATATGCACACAGTCACACACTGCCTTAGCCGACTTCGCAGCATTGTTCTCAAGCCAACTTAGTGCTGCTTAGTATCTTTAAGCTCCCACGGCGAACATGGCAAACTATGTGTTACTACGATTTCCTTGCTTGACAAGAACCTGAGAGCGCTGCTCTCTCCCGTGCCAGCCACGCAGTCTGCTCCAAAGTTCTCGGAGCTTCGGCTTTCCCTCGTGAGCAGAGAAACCCCTGAACTTCAAAAGACTTAGTTTTAGCGCAAGGAAGGACGGCGTCTAGGAAGGAGCCACCGAGAACAAACAGGTTTTATGGAGACAGCTGTGGGGGAGGCACGTTTTGTCCTCGGAGTCTTCATTTCACGGGGAGCTGGTCACCGCGCCGGACGTGGGATTTATGCTGTATTATGCTAGGCAAAATGTCACCTCCTCACACTTCGCCCGACCCGGCTCCTCTCTAAAAGCCACCAACAACTGCGGGCCCGCGTCCTGCGAGGGAGGCAGAGGGCTGCCCTGCCCCCTCCGCGCCGCCCGCGCTTGGCGCGCAGGGCTGGGGGTGGTGCCGGGGCTGCCCGGGCGGCGGGCCCGGCCGCGGCCTCCCCGGTGAGTCACGGCTGCGCGGGGGCGAGGCCGGAGAGCGGCGTGAGGGGCAGCGGGGCCGCGCCGAGGAGACAGCGGCCGGGCCAGGCCCGGCCGCACACCGCGATGCCGGGGCGCTGTGCGGGTGCGCCGGGGACACACTCATGCCCCGGGCACGACGTGCGTGCAACGGGCCCGGGCAGGCCCCAGGGAGGGGCCCTGCGAGCGCTTCCTCCGTCTCACTCCCTACTTGGCACACCCCGAACATAACACTCGCTTCTTCCCCCCCCCGCCCCCCCTATGGCACAGAGGCCCTGGGGTGTTTTCTTTTCCTTCGGGCAGGCGCACGCCGGGAGCAGCGCGCAAAGACAGACAACACACACAGCCCCGCCACAGGAGGAGGAAGTGTCACCCCCACACACGTGGATAGGGTGACAGAGCTGTAGCACCAGCCGTTCAAAACAACAACAATAAAATGAAATTAACAGTCGCCAGATGGCGGCTGGTACAACTCTGGAGCCGGTCTCCGAAGTGAGGAGAGAGCAGGCCACAAGGCGCCAGGAGTCGGCGGGGGCCGGGGGCCGGGGCGCGGGGGGGCGGGCGGGGGCTCACCTGTTCCTGACCAGGAGGTCTCCGTCTCCCGGGAGTGGCACGGGCGAGTCCTGCTGCAGGGTGACCGCTTCCCTGAAGTTTTGGCTCAGCTTCGTCACCACCAGCTTCTTCATGGAGCTGGGGATGGACGAGCCCTGGAAATCCAGAAACTGACGGGAGTAGGACATGTCCAGGATGGGCCGCGACCAGCTGCTACCGAAGGACCAGGCAGGAGCTGCCGCGGCGCAGGTCGGCTGCTGCCGCCACCACCACCGCGCTGCCCGGGAGCTCAGCGAAGCGCCGCTTTTCGCGCTAAAACTCATGCCCTGACTCGGCTCTCCTCTCCCGCCCCGCTCGGCAGAGCTCCGACTCGGGATTCTCCAGGCAGCTCGCAGGACGCGCCGGCAGGAGAAACTCCCCGCTCGCAGCTATGTGTGTACGTAAACAGAGCCCCCGAGCAGCAGGTTCTCCCTCCCCTCCCAGGCGGCCCCTCCGCCGCACGGAGACGCCGCCGGAGGAGCAGCGGCAAGATGGTCCCCCTGCAGCAGCCGCTCGTCTTCTGCCACCGCGGGCACTACCGAGGGGCGAGGCCGGCCTCTGCCTGCCGGCTCTGCCTTACCAGCCACGCAGGTGTGCGGCAGGCCACAGTATCTCCTAAAGGAGATGGTGGTGGTGGTGGCTTTTAGTTTGCACCCTGCCTCTGACTAAGGGGTTTAAAAACAGGGGAGGGGGAGGGGGGGTAGACAGACGGACAGAGAGAAACGCCTCGGATTAGCCCCCCCGCCCCGTTCTTTAGTTTACAAAAAGAGGGTATCTCCCAACCAAAAAAAAAAAAAAAAAAAAAAAAAGGAGGAATAAATAATAATAATAATAATAATAATAAAAAAAAAAAAAAGTAGGAAGAAAGCACGGTAAATTATCGGCCCTGAAAGGTTAGAGAAGTGGGGAGAAGTTGCAGAGCTAATCTCCTAATGTTGTTATTAGCCGCCGCCGAGGAGCCGCTGCCCGCGGGCGGACGCTCCGCCCCTTCCGTGCGAAACGTTTCACTTCCTCGCAAGGTGCTACGAATCAACCCCGAGACGGCGGCGGCGGCTCCGCGCCTGCCGCGGGAGGGGATTTAAACGGGCGAAGCTCTTCCCGCCGTCGCCGTCTTGCCGGGAGGGAAGGGTAACAGGCTGCTGTCAGTTTGCTTGGGTCGCAGGGGTTTCCCCCGATCCCTGATACTGCCAGAAAATCTCACCCTCCCTTTCCCTCCTTGCTTCTTTCTTTCTTCTACAAAAAAAAAAAAAAAAAAAAAAAAAAAAAAAAAAAAAAAAAAGAGAGAGAGAGAGAGAGAGAAGAAGAAAAAATAATTAGTCATCTCTCGCTGTAGGTTACGTTTGGGTGAGGGAACCTGCGCAGGGAGTCAACTGGGTTAAGGGACCGAAGTCAATGTTGTGATAGAGCCGCCAGTCCCAACTTGGTACAACTGCGTGAAGAAAGGCAATATAATAGAGATGTTGCATTGATGTCGCATGTAGTTCCCAGAATTAACTGCATCCTACCAGTATAAACAGCTCAATGCTTAATTGTGCGGTAATAAGAAGAAAGAAAATCCCCTTCTGCCCGAAAAAGAACAAAACTGCAGTTCCAAGTGCTTTCCTTTAAGAATCAGCTGGGTAGTTTTTATTTGCTTTCTTGACTTAAAAAAAAAAAAAAAAAAAAAAAAAGAAAAGGGAAGAACCCTTCTGTTCTCGCAGCTAACATTATATAAATCCCCAGACACATACTGTGCAAAATGTATTAGCAGTATGTTTCATATGCTGCAGTTCTCGCTCTGCAATCTGTTGGTATTTTAAAGTAAGGATGAACTGTAATCTCCCATAAATCATTTTTAATTCAATGCTGGGTAGACGTGTGCCACGGCGAAGTATCATCTCCTGCCTGCCTCTTTTTTTTCCCCTTTCTCTTTTTAAGTTTGCTGGAAGAAGACCTTTGCTGAAGTTAAATCAGCACATGCGTCTTGCACAGCACTTCAGCAAGTGGATTATAATAACAACCCCCTCAACGCGTGTCTCACATGAGGAATCTTTTATGCCGTGCTGTATTAAGACTTTTTTTTTTGTCATATTGTTTAGCTCTGGGAAAGGGAAAAAAATGAAAACAAAGCAATTAAAAAGATTGACAGGTATGGGTTTGTGTGAGACCTATTTGTAATTGTCAGGGTGACGTGGGCAAGAGGAGGAGGAGTAACAAACTGAAGCAGGAAAAGCAGCTCGATGTGTCTGTCTATCAGTTGAGACTGTCTGAGAGCCCTGGGATCCGAATGTGTGTTATATTTCAGTGAAAAGAGAAGAGAGGGAGAGTGGATCTCTTTCTCTCCCAGGAGTTTAGGGGGGGGGACAGTTCACGTTAATCTGTCCCACTCAGTGAATGTCTTTTCTTCCTCCCCCCCTCCCTCTCTGCACACACTCTCCGGGGTTTTTCTTGGTTTTGGCAAATTTTTTGTGTGTGTGTGTTGTTTTTTGGTTTTTGGGTTTTTTTTTTTCTTCTGTTGCAGATCGAGATCAGCAAAAAAAATCCATGATAAAAAATGTGTTTGCATTATATTTAGTAGCAGAAGAAGCTTCGATTTGTGGAAGAGAAAAAAAAAGGGAGAGCAAGAGAGAAAAGTAGTCCTCTCCGGTGGTGACACTGTTTGATCTGTGACTGTTTGGAAGGTGGAGGAGTGACTGACATTTCCCATCCGGTGTATATGTATGTATGGGGGCTTTACTCCTTTTTATGATTTGCTTCCTTGCTCTTAGACTAAGTACTGGGAGGAGAAGGAGAGACTGGATCGACCTCGTTTTTTGCACAATGAACAAACTATTACCAACGCAATAAAAAACCAAACAAACAAAAAACCCCCCAACAACAACAGCAACAGCAACACACAAATCCACGAGCTTGAAACAAACCAGCGAGCGAGCGAGAAAGTTGCGCTTTGAGACTCTTTGATCTCGGAGAAAGCCTGAGAGGGGGGGAGTGACTGAATTTACCGTCTCATCGCCGCCGCTTGCTCGGCTCTCCACCGCGAAGAAGGAGAAGAAGACGAAGAAGTGATTAAGGAAAGGAGGGGGAGAAGGGGAGAGAGAAAAAGGAGGAGGAAAAAAAAAAAAAGGAACGAAAGAAAGATAATGGATTTGGGCTACAGATTGAACTGATCAAATCTTATTTATTTTGCACATCTCCACTGGCATCTTCCCTGCTGCTGCTGCTGCCGAGAGGACTGAAGAGCTTTGTCTTATAAGGAACTTAAAAGAGAGAGAAAGAGAGAGAGAGTGTGTGAGAGAGAGAGGGAGGAAAAATTAACCTTGTAAATGAAAACATTTCCTAAGCAAGTTTTTGGAGTGGCGGCGGAAATTGGCATCCCTGTCACCAGTCTGTGGCTTGCCTCATCCCACACCCCACCTTCCCCCCCGCCCCGCGCACCCCGCTCGCCGCGCCGGGAGCTGACCCGGGGGGGGAACCCGGACCGGGCGAGAGGAGAACCCGACCAAACTTTTTCTCCTTCCTCCCCCCCCCCTCCTTCCTCCTCCTCTCCCTCTCTCCCATTCCTCCCCACCCTCCCTCTCGCTCTTCCTAGGCAGAATTAGAAGTTGAATCCGCTTTCTTTTCTCCTTCCTCCCCCTCCCTCCTTCCCTCCCTCCTTCCTTCCCCCCCCCACCCCCCCATATTTTATTTTTTTTTTATTTGTGTGTGTGCGTGCGCGGCTGTGTGTTTGTTTCTGCATGAAAAGAGGGGGATCGGAAGAGGAGTCCTGCGTGGAAACTCTGCGGCGGCGGCGGCGGGCGGCGAGGCGGCGGCGGCGGCAGCAATGCCGCGGAGAAAGCAGCAGGCACCCCGGCGCTCCGCAGGTAACACCCTCCGCCTCCCGCGCTGGGGTGCCGCGGGCACGGCAGGGGAGGGGTTAACCCGCCGGGAAGCATCGCCGCGGGGGGA